>NW_026637911.1:2007500-2250000 GCF_028554395.1 Pezoporus wallicus | reverse complement strand
AATGAATTTCAAGTATGTAATCAAAATGTGTGGTTTTTTTCTTTCCTAGTCTTATGCTGCCAGTGGTCTTCCTAAGTAGTGAAATTGTTTAATACAGTGCTGTCTTCTGTACAATGCCAGATCACATAAACGCTATGTTTTTTTTTTTTGCGTGCCATATATAGAAACAAATTTGTCTTTTTAAAAGCCAATGCATGTTTATTATCCTATGAAGACAGTCCTTCTACTTGTTGCCTTTAAAATAATGGTGTTTGCCTGAAAATATTTCTTGAGGTTCTTTTCCATTATGACATATTTTGTGCTCTTGCCTGCCAAGAGATATATTATAAAAGTTTATTTTCGATGTCATCTTTTTTTTTTTTCTTTACTTTAGAATCTGTAATGACTAATCCGCATTTAAAAATACACATAATTACAACAGTGATGCAGAACTCAAAATTTAATTCACTGCTTAGGGAAGTTTTGCAGTTACTGTTAATAATAATAATAAAAAAGATATGCAGCAGTATTTTTCTGTGATTATGTATAACAGTGCTTTTGCTCATTTTTCCTTTTTTTTTTTCAGGAGTGGAAACCATGTGAAAGAACAGGAAAAAATATTTTAAATTATTGGATATGTGTAGGAAAACCTACCGATTAGAGGCTCATAAATCATTCAGTGGAGTTTTGTAAGTTTAATAGAGGCAATAGTACATGCACATTAATGTATTCTCATTGAGATCCAGTAGGCTTATATGTAGGTGTTTGGTTTAGAAACAGAATTGAGAGGTGAGAATGCCTCTTTTTGTGCTTTCCCCATCTTTATAAAATTCCAAATGAACCTAAAATACAACCCACGGATAGCTCTTACATGCCTCATTGCTAAAGTAGGATAGGAAATGAAGTATTTTCTATCTTTATCTTTTTTTAAAAATAGACATTTTTCTTCTCTGACAGAGTTACACTTTGTACTTTCCTTTAAATTGCCCTGTAGCACATTAAAGGCACTTACAATGCTTTCAGTTTAATCAAAGCAAAGCACTAGGTAAGCAGCTGCCTGTACCTCTTGAATATGAATCATGAATGATGATTTTCAGTTTTCTGAGACTGTGTATTAATTCATTGCAAACAACTGATCTTTATGTTTTAGGATATTCACACCATTTGTTGAAACGACATATATATTTGTGGTCCTGTATTAATAGAAATATAAATATTTTAAAGACATTCAGCTGAGACTGAAAACAATGCAGTTAGGTGGGTTGTTTTTTTCTTTTTTTTTTTAAATTCCTGGTATCTAAATCTAATTCCTGCTTTTAGGTAATGTAAAGATTCTTATATAGGGCTGTGTTTAATCAAGTGAGGGAGAAAGCAAGCTGTCTAACAGTACTGCCAATTATTTCTATTAAACCTAAAATATACTTCATAAATATTACACAGGTATCTTAGAAATAATGAAACTTGCTGTCCAGTCATACAGCATACTAGTAAAAGCCATTCTTTGATCCAAGCACCATTTTTGAGTGAGAAGAAGTTTGTTCTACTTTGCTTGGGAAGATGACTAGAGGAAATTATGAGATGGAGAAGATTTTTGTTTTTAAAAAAGGGAAGAGCTTTTTTTATTTCATACCATACATTTATGATTTTTGTGACTTTTAAAATATGTTCCTGAAGAGGGCAAAGGAATCTCAAAAGATTCTTGATGAGGTATTATAACAATATGTGTGTTTAAGATTTAGTTTGTGGGCAATCACTCTAACACAAAGATATAATTGCAATTATTTTAAATACAGCCTGTAAATGTAAATGGTGGCTGAAGTCAGTTTTGCTCTTCGATTTGCATGGATGTGCCTTCAAGGATGTTACCTTCACAGTGAGGCTTTCACCTGTGGGTTATTATTTTTCTCTATTCAAATGGGGGACCAAATAGGCTTCCTACTAGTTAAATGTACATTTACAATTTTTATTCAATATACTATGACTTTTATATTATGTATGATTTAAAAAAGTCTGCTTAAGCATTCTTTGTGCTGCATTCTTTAAGAGTGCTTTTAGTAGCTTATGTTGCAGGTATTCAGTTTGTATCGTTTTGCATAGCTTCTGTTGGAAATCTTGAAGTTCATTGCTCTTCTTTGGATCAGATGAAAGGATTTAATTAAAATAATAGGTTTGAGTTGTGAAATGACTGTCTTGAGAAAGGGATGTACCCCTTTAAAGGTATTAGCATAAAGATAGCACATTTGTTTATTATGTTTCAAAATCAGCTGCTAGTATCTCTGCCACAGGTAACAATTGACTTTTCAGGCTTCAAGTTAATAGCCTTGTCTCTTGCTTGTAGGGATCAATATTAGTATTAATTAATCACCATTATCAGCCCTAGGATCTGGTTCTATTTGTTGTTACATCAGCAAAATATCAATATAGAAAGTGGACTCTCTGATCGTCATGGCAACTTCATCTCTTGGGTCAAAGAAAGTTTATCTTATCTGTGCATAGAGAGTGGCAAACTGTTTAGGGATCTAGTTTGAACTCTAAGAACATTGATTTAGTTTTTGTTTGTGAATAGAGGCAGAATTCCAATCACAAGGGATAGGTGAGATTTAAATATTAATGCCCACAGGCTTGTCTGAGAGGGTGTCATTACCATTACTGTCGGATTGTCTTTTTGAGATGACACAGTGGTAGAGGAGAATCGTGTAGTCAGGATTATTTACAGTTTAGTAATTTGTGCTTTGGACAAATGGGCGTTAAAGTGAAAGTATGGTAATTCCATAGCATTTATGCAGTAATATTACTTCTCCCATGCAATGTATGGTTAGGATTACTTCCGCTTAGTTAAAGATAAGTACAAAATTAGCGCAGAAACATAGAAGATGAATTGGTAAAAGGAGTATATTTCATGATGCATTCTCCCTTAAGAGGTTTTTCAGAAAAGTGTCTGAGAAGTCTAGAGAAATAATACAAGTGCTCCGTTCACTCCTGAATTAATGGCAAATAGACAGCATGGAAAATCTGAGTGCTACAGTGTGGTTGCAATGATTTTTGAGTTTTATAAGTTGATACAATTATCTCAGGAGTTTGTGATAGTAAAATATTGACAATACCATTGTATCATGTCACAGCTCTCTTTTTCTATATTTTTAAGTGCTTCTTAAAAGTCCTCATCTTAGAAAATGCACCTGAGATTTCTTACTATATGTAGTCATGGTCAAATCTTTAAAGATTTAATGGTTACAAGCACAAGTTTTGCTTTGAGAAGGAAGTGCACTTTCTTTACCCAGTTGTTTGTGAATGTTTGTGTGTATTTGACAGTTCCTTAGGACATGCTGTATTTGAGACATAGATTAAGAGTATCAATATGCTTGTCCTCCTAGTCATTGGCTAGATAGTGCTTTTTTTTTTTTTTTTTTTTCATTCCTAGTGTATGAAGTAACAAAAAGTCTGTGTCTTACTGATACAGACAAATACTGTTTTGGGAAATCCCAAATGCAGTAAGAGCAATTCAGTACAATCCAACCAAACAAACTCTAATGCTTGCATAAAGCTTACACTGCAGAAGGAATCACTTCTCGGTATTGACTTTTCTCATTGATTATTCAGTTTTATCTAATGCTTTGAAAGGGTAATGCCATCCTGAGTTGGTAGGAGATGCAGGCAGTTGTCACAGTAAATTTTTCTTTTTTTTTTCTAAAGAAGAGAAAGGGATTTAGCTTGATTATAAATGTGTGCAATCTTCGGTTATATTTTAATAGCTTCTGATGTGGTCATAACCATAAAAAGAGTTTGTATAAGTTAAAAATATTGTAATAAACAAAAATGTTCCTGTCTTCCTATAAAAGATGTTGAATAAATCTTATTCTGGTTATTTTCCATCTATATTCTCATTTTTCATGTTCCCATATTTCCTATGTTGAGGAGGGGTGTTACGTAACATTGTCACCCTTCCTAAACGGTAGTATTTTTAATAATTAGCTAGGATTTTTAAACATGTTTAAGAAGTGAGATGATGTTTTTATTAGTAATCCTCAGAAATCTTTTATATTTCTAGAGCTAACTTGGCTCCAGGCCTGTTTGTCTATTTGGTCTTTATTTATGTTCATGTAATTTCTTAACTGCAAGTGTGTAAATAAAGCTGGAATGTGAAATGTAACTTTCTTTGGTTTTGAGTGCTACTGTATCATTTTACAGAACTTTTATAAGTCAAGGTTTGCTCAGTTACATAGGGAATGAAATTTAGTAACAGACTACTGAAAATGACAGTGCTTTGGTAGTTAGTGTGTTACTCGGACATAGGTTTATAAACTCTTTTCATACATTATTTTTTGCATTCACACAGATAAGCTAGTGATGTTGCTTTATTCTCGACAACTAGACTTGAAGCTTTTTGTCTGTGATTAGCTGTGTGCCACATGCCGTTTTTACTGTACTCGGTCTTTCTACCTTAGATTCAAGTATAGCAGAGGACAGTAAAAGCCTTCTGGAATACAGACAGTTGTCCCCTTTTCCTTTCCAAATAATAAACTATAATACCAACTGCAATAAAATACTATAACGTTTTCCATACTACTGGGTTTCCTGTGTGTCTAACCCTTTTTTGGAAGGTGCAATGTTTCTAACATTGTATGAGAAACTTAAGGAACACACTCTTTACCTTCATTCATAGAAACAGTCCTGTTGATGATAATACTTACAATGAATGTGCAAATGTTTATAGGATAGGAGCTTAAAAATGCACACAACCACTAATGGTATATAGCGGTTTGCTGCATGTAAAATTAGAATGTGGAGTAGAATAGGGGCTAGGTTTGACTGTACTTTTTTTCATTATGTTCAAAGGAATTCCATGGTTCAGGTTTTGCTTCCTGTGCCATATGTGCTCCTTTTGTATTACCTATAAGAAGTAAAAGTCTACATATTTTTGTAGCAAAAATGGTGTAGAAGAATGTAATTACTTTTTAAACACATTTGCAATTATTATTGAAAAGTGATTTTTAATGAGAACAGAATTAATTATAGTGTAAAATAAGAAATTCCTCATAGACCCAAATATAGTGAGAGAAGTCTTTTCGTGTGTCTGCTGTAAAGATTTTTCTCTGCTGAAATGGAATAATCTTGGAAATACTTTTTCTGATGGTATATGAAGGTGTTCATTTAGGCCAGGAAGAAATTCTGTAGAGAGTGGTATTATTTTTACTTTTGTAGTTGTAGCACAAGCTGAAAAGGAAGTGCTGTATTTTACTCCTGTAATTTGGATCGTCATTAGAACCTTGCTATTTAATACTTGATTATATTTCTCATATCAAACGCGAAGGCTTATGTTTATATATTGTGAAAAAAAATCGCAAAGACATTGTCAGATCTCCTTGAAATTGTGTGTGTATTCTGTTGGTCCTTAGGTTTTGTTTTCACTTCTTACTTTCAAATTCAGGCTTCATATTAGTAATAAAGATCCCTTCTCTGAAAAGTTTGGAAGCCGTACAGCAAGGAGTTTCATAATGCATTTTATGCAGCTTTACACCAAAAAAAAGGAAGAACCATCTGTAACTGATGCATCAAACCAGGACACAGTTGTGAAATCAGCAAAGGCAGGGGTAAAATTATCAATGCTGAAATTGCAGTAGTTTTATTTTCACAAAGCTGCCCCCACCCCCTCCCTCCTTCTAATGTTACAATCTTCACTTAATAAATGTGTGTGAAAAGACTTCTGGAAGCGGTGACAGATAATTTGTGAAAGCTTTCAGTCAGAGTAGTATTTGAATATTGTATCTGCTGATTTTATTCTGTCCATTTCAGAATGGACATGAACAAAATGCTCCAGTTTTGTAGGATGCAGAAGAGAAAAATCTGTTTGTTCATAGAAGGACTGTTGTTTTGGGTGGTTTTAATGTGGCAATAATCCATATTCATGCGAACGCTGTTGGAATACAGAGAATGGCACTGTGTATGTGAATAGGATGAAGTACCTTGTAAGAGCCCTTTGGCTTAAAAAATATTTCAGTTTTTAAGGAAATTGCCTGAATTTTTATTAAAATGCATAAATATTTTTCTAAAGAAAATGCAAACCTAAAAACACACCCCCAAAACTTGCTTGATACTTGTTCCAAAAATGCATCGTGGTATTTCAGTGAACAGTAAAAAACTTAGGAACTAAGAAAAATCTCAAACATTTGACAGTTTATCTGGAAAAAATATTAGCTGGTTGCTAAAAATACAAGTGCACTCCTTAACAATGTGCATCTTGGACAAACAGACGCATATTTTGTCATCAAGTTACTTAAGCTTCTGAAGTCAGGGCTACAACTGGGTCAGATGATAAGATGAGCACAACAGAAAAACGAAGAGTGGCTCTGATAAAAACTGATTGATTGATGTCTGGCTTCCCCACCATCACAAGCAGTTGACAGTTAGTTTGGGATCAGATGATTTGGCTTTTGCGATAGAAGATGGGGCCTGGTAGGCAAGTCTGAAGGACAAAAAGGTCGGTTTTTGTACAGTGTCAGGCAGTGCTGGGTTCCCACAAGGTGGGGTATTGGATTATGTTTTTCTTTAGTTACAGGACTTCATGGTCCATTGAAAGGCCAAGTAATCTGGTCAGTATTAATACAAAAATAAGGCTGTAAGCTATGAGAGAAGCGAATGAAAACAGAGGGAGTATGCCTGTTGGACAAATTATTACAGAAATAGCATTTTTGTGATTTAATTTCTGCATTTACCTAAACCAACAATTTAAAGGATTAAATGATTTATAAACATTGTGATTTTAAACATGTTTCCTCTGTGAATTTATCACTGCAACTGCAATGAATGCTAGTGTGTTAAATATATATTAAGAGACTGTAATGAAACATTGTGGATAAATTTCAGCTTGTGAAATGTTATTCTGTGACACATAATGTACAGGACAGCACACACAGAATCATGGAATCGGCTAGGTTGGAAAAGACTTTTAAGATCAGCAAGCCCAACCATAACCTCAGGACTGCCAAGTCCTCCACTAAACCTTATCACTGGGGACCTCATATGCCCCGTTTTTGAACATTTCCAGGGATAGTGATCCCACCACTTCTGTAGGAAGCCTGCTCCAATGCCTGAGCACCCTCTCAGTGGTGAAATTTTTCCCCATTTCCAATCCAAACCTTCCCTGGGGCAGCTTCAGGCCCTTATCTCTTGTTACTTGGGGGAAGAAACCAACGTCCACCTCACTACAACCTCCTTTTTGGGTAGTTGTAGAGAGTGATAATGTCCCCCCTGAGCCTCTCTTCCCCAGACTAAAACAACCCTATGTACAGCACTGTACCTCCTATACAGAATTTTTAAATATTAAGAACGATTAGCATGGTATATGTAAATACCATTCAAATAAATTTGTGAAGTGTATTTCTGTGAACCAGGGATTATTTATCAATCTGTGCCCATACCATTAACAGCTGAGGGTTTGTGGGGTTTTCTGTGGTGTTTTTTTTTGTTTTTTTTTCAGAGCACATTTACAATTAGCACTCTCTGTGAAATAGTCACAGAAGGGGAAAAAATGTATAAATGAAAATCAAGACATAATAGCTTTTAAATGAAAAAGATCTTCAATGCAGCCGTGAAAATGTGTACAACTGCCACAGAATTGGAATTTGGACAGCTTGGATTTGAATTTAGATTTTTGGACAGTTTGATACTCTCTAGAAATCCTTTATAATGTATCGCTTTTCTCTGAGTTTTAAGGGTCACGTCTCTAAAGGACAGTTGGGTCTCAGCTAATGCTGCTGGCTTAATATCAGTAAGATGAATTCTGCAAGGTGCTGTATTGCTGATAGTATAGCTGGAATGCAGTGTGAAAGAACCTGTAGTATAACCTGGAGTGCTACCAGTAATAAGTGATCACTGTAGGTGAACTGGTGGTCATTTGAACAGTGATTAGTTATACTTCAAGGAACGTTGTTTTCTTACTAATCTCTGTGGACCTGTTTTATTGAAGAAATAATAATTTAAAAAAAGGTCTTATTCAAGAAAAACCACATTTTTAGGCTGGCTATTTTGTAAACCTCTTTCGAGGTGTATGTTAAAGGCATATTTTAAAACATAGAACTCAAGGCTTCAAGAAGTATTTATGAATGCAGATTTAAGACAAGAATGTGAAAGTGTTAAAGAGCTTCTTCCATTTTTATTAATATTACGGCCCATCCCTTCAACATCAGAGCTTTGTTGGGTTTTCTTACATTATTATTCTGAGCTCTCACAGCATTACTGTAAGTAGCCTGAAATAAGCTGTAAAAGCCCATGTCTAATTTACAGATAGGGTTCAGAATTTCAGGTATGTTTCTGTGACAAACATATTGCATCGCAGAATAAGTAGTTCTTTTTGAATATTGTGTACTGAAGCTTTTTGAGATGTAATTTTGTATTAATAAAATGAAGAGAGCTCTATTAGACTTTTTTTCACTGTATGATACTGGTGTCTGACCAGGGATGGTAGCCTGCTTTGTTGCCTGTTTTTGTTTGGGTGTTTTACACCTCTAGGGTATACAACTGAGACCTATTTAATTATACAAAGAGGAAAATCAGGGTTGGTGAATCAACGATTGAAAAAAAAATAAAAATCATGTAGCCAAAATAATCAAGATCAGCAATTCTTATAAATGGAGAGTAATAGTCAGGTACTTAGACCAGCTAGACTGTGTAATTTTATGATTACTCCTGCAGCTTAGGAATCTCATTTAAGTGGGAGTGTGCTTTGGGGATGTTATGACTGGTCTGATTAGTCTGATATTCATTTTGACTTACTTTGACTGTTGTTTTGGAGTTTCCACTGTCAAGAAAGAAGGTGAAATTCAGGTATGGAATGGTCGCTAAGTTCTTGCTAAATTTGCTTTTCAATAGTGATTGTCAATCAGATTATTGATTTCAAAGGTATGACCTTTACATTATAAAAAAAATGAGCAAAAAAACCTCCAGCATTTGGAGTGCTACTGTTGCTATGCTCGAATTTTTTCAAGTCATGAGCGTCGTTTGTGGCATGGTGCACATTACACCATGCAATGTCACCGTAAGAGAAGAATTGCACCTAGTTTGCACTGATGTACTTTTCTTTGAAACCGAAAGGCCACTTTTGCATTCACAGAAAAATCTTTTGAGAATACAGATTTGTCCAGAAAATAATTGCAGTTTTGGCTTGTGTTTTATGTTTAGCTTGGTACAGTTTTATGTTAATGTAGCCACACATTCTTCCAGAATGCTGTTTACTGAAGTGATGAGTTGTGCGGCGGTACAGATTCTGTTTGCAGGGATGTTAAAAAACATATTAAAAAAAAATGGTGATGACTAATCACATTTATTATTAAAATATTTATATTTTTAATAAGGAAAACATTTTAAAATGCTTCACAACCAGTTTTCTAGTCTGGATTCATTTCTTAGTGGACAGATGTTCCTGTTACTAAAAGTACCACGATACAGATGGTATTATTTGGCATCTTTTTAGAGGCTTCACTGTTATCTATGGTGAACTGAAAACTAAACTGATACATGGTTCTTCAATGGCAATTCATATTTGCAAGAAACTATGTGAATAACCATCTTTTTAACAGGTCATGTCAGAAAAATATCTAGAATTACATAGTCAAAAATTAAATATTTTTTTTTGTGTCTTTGTGTATGGAGGTGTTTTGCCTACTGATTTGGACTTGAGAACTATTTCTAACAATATCTTTTTAAAGAACCCATTAAAATCATACTTAAATAAATGTGTGTATATATGTATCTCAATATATGTGAGAATAAGTATGAATTGAGGCATGTAACAATGTATAGCAGCAATTTAGTATAAAATACATTTATTTTGTTGGAGAAAAAAGTGTGCTATAGGATATTCATAAGCAAGTAGCTTGAAATTATGATATGCTAATTTTTTAAGTAATAATCTTGTATGCTGTATCTTAAAAAGACCCCTTGAAACAAAACTTCTGGAAATACTACCTCCATTTCAGAGACAGAAAGATGGGAGCTTAAATTTGAGGTTTCCTGCTGTGGCCCATACTTTTCAATCCATTGCGTTTTGTTTTGGATGTTTTTTTTTATGTTTGGTTGGTTGTTTTTTTTTTTCATTAGATACTGATGCCTGATACTGAGAGTCTGAAAACCTACAGCTCTTACTGAAATCAGTTAATAATATGCTGTAACTAGTACTTTCAGGAGTATCATCCAGATTCTTTTGTGCTAATTTCTGTCACTAAGCTATACTGCTGTCCTCTTTTTAGTGGAAATTTCCATGTGTGTTTAATAGAAATGTTATATGCCTTGGACTTAAAAGTGTGTTAAAATATCCAAGTATAACTCTTAGAAAATTTTCCTTTCTGTCTTCCAAAAGACCTGCAGAAATACTTCATTTCAGATTAAAATTTTACTTTATAGGAAGATCATAAATAGGGGGAGCTACAATGAAACCTCTGAACTTGAAGAGTATGGCATGCTGGTTTTATTAAGCTGCTAGTAATAGTATGCAGTTTTGTCTTGGAAATAGGTTCTGTCTTGGATTCTAATGTTACACTATTACAGGCACAATCATACACAATTTATTGCCGCTGGTTGTTAATCGTAAGTTTTGGAGTTTTGAACTGCTGTGCCAAAACCAGTTCCTCTTTCATACATGTCAGATGTTTAACATTCTGAGCAATTTTAAGATTCCAGTCATTTGTATCCAGATTATTATGGCCAAACAAATCTTTTCTTAAAAACACCCAACCAAAGCAAAACAACAGAAAAACCCAAAGGCCAATGCCAAGTCTGGTAGGGATTTTTGCACCTTAAGGATGATGCATCTTCAATGTATGGCTAATTACTTGCTTTATGTAGCTCTCATTTGTAACACATATATAATAATAATACCAGAATGCATAACAGTCCAACAGTAAAAAGAAAGCATATATATGAGGAGGGCCATGAGGATGATCAGGGAACTGGAGCACCTCCTGTATGAAGATAGGCTGAGAAAGTTGGGGCTGTTCAGCCTGGAGAAGAGAAGGCTGCGTGGAGACCTCATAGCAGCCTTCCAGTATCTGAAGGGGGCCTATAAGGATGCTGGGAATAGACTATTCATTAGTGACAGGACAAGGGTAAAGGTTTAAAACTTCAACAGGGGAAGTTTAGATTGGATATAAGGAGAAGAAAGAAATTCTTTCCTGTGAGGGTGGTGAGGCACTGGAATGGGTTGCCTGGGGTGGTTGTGAATGCTCTATCCGTTTTGGTGTTCAAGGCCAGGTTGGACGAAGCCTTGGGTGGCATGGTTTAGTGTGAGGTGTCCCTGCCCATGGCAGGGGGGGTGGAACTAGATGATCTTAAGGTCCTTTCCAACCCTAACTATTCTATGATTCTATGTTATGGAAAACTAGACTTCATTTATAAAGGCAATTAATTATTTTGCTAAGAAAGTGATATAAAACAGGATTGTAAAATGAAAGATTTTGAATTTCTGTAAATTACCTTTATGAGAAATGGACACAGAGATGAATTAAAATTGGGAGGGGTAGAAAGTTTTGCATGGAAGTGAGTGATGATGTTCTCAGCCTTTTGAAAAACAGAATATAAGATTCAGTGAAAAATAAAGTGTATTTATGGGAACCAAGCTATCTCATAACACTTAGTTTAGTTCTGATTGAATTATTCATAGAGCAATATATTTTGCCTGTATGTGGTCATCTGCTTTTCTTTCATTGTTTTTAAATTTTTGACAAAGTTCTGATTTTTATGCTTTAGCTTTTGTGTTCTCAATTGTTCTCATGTAACAGGTTGAATATATGCTATTTTATTCCTGCTTATCTACATTTCAGTTTTTTTTGTGAAGGATGACTTTAATGCTGTTGAACAGGAATGAGAAAAGCCTCAATAAATTGGTGGGAGATTGATCTTTTCCTAGAAAGGAAATATTCTGAAGGAGGAAGCACTGTTCATTTGTTTGTGAGCAAAGGGAAAGAAATAACCAAACCCAGGGAATTTAAGATGTCATAATACCTTTTAATATTTTTCTTTTCCATCTTTGGGAAGGGAAGAGCATAGAACTGTTTGTTACTGTATACAGGAATGCTGAAAATCTGTAAGCCATAATTACTGGTAGCTTTGATAGATTTTACATTAGAATATATTTTGGTACTTGAATTATGTGATTGCATTTGTATGTGAAGTGTTAAGAAAAGTTGTACGCACCTCTGATGTTTGATGTCTGTATTTTGGTACTTAAGTATTGGACATCTTTTTAGAGGAACTTCAAGAGAGTCTGTGTTAAATGTCCTGCATTTTTTAAGAAATAATACCTTAGTGCTTTATTACAGATAATGATGCACTGCTCATTTTAATTGCAAGTTCATGCAATGACCAGATGCTGCATATGTAATAACCTGCATATAACAGCAAATATATATTGAAATTATTATGCCGTTCCTTTTTTTTTGCATTTTGATTGAGTGGTTCATCCCTTATATCTAATAGTAGTTACTTATCTGATGATGATTACGTAATCTCTGTTGGAGTACAACAGTTGTTACTGGGTAACGAACTCACTTTTGAAATACAGCACTGGTGACCTTGCTATAGGAATTTTATTTTGACAAAGTGATAGGAAGACACATTTCATAGTCTGTAGACTAAAAATTTCTTAATAATACTTGTATGGTCATTCCATTTTTCTTGGGTGCTTTCTGGTGTTAAAACTACCAAGTAACAATAGTAAGGCTGTACATCCTCTGTCAGTGGAGAGTGATTGACATGTTACTGTGTTCTTGGCTTGTAATAGAGAGTAATCTGTATATGGGATTTGTAGACTTCCTTGCATTTTAGTGTGAGGCTTATGTGTACTTCTCTTATAGTCCCTTATCATTTGGTAAGTAACAATAGTTTGCTCCTTTGTATTTTTTCCTCTCTGAAGAACAAAAAATATCATTACCCAGTTTCTGGCAAAATTTTGGGCCAGACACTGGAAATTACTTACCAGGCAGGTACTGGTAGATGCTGGAATAGAACCCAAGGCCTTTGAGACTTGTTCTACCTGATGCACTATAGTATCTGGAGTACTTTTAATGTTACTTGTCTCTACAGTAAAGTTTGCTAGTGTTAGAAATACCTCTTAATAAAAAAAGAAGATGGAACCTATTGCCTTGATCTCATCATTCTAATAAAGAAAAGCCTGGCCCATGAAGAGATTGCTAGGTCTTTGCCATTAACATTCTCATAAATATATATAAGAAATAAATAGATGTCAGATACATATGGCTGGTCTGCCTGTACAGCCAAAGGGACTCCAGAGGCCAGTAGTTTGCTGAGTTAACAGAAATGATATAAAAGTAGTGCCATGTGACCCTCCCTGGATTAACTATATGGAGTAGTTAGGCTAAGATTTATATACACGTCTTGTGCCAGGCACATGGGAAAAAGTTAGTGATTAGGATAGTTAGTTAAGATCTGGTTCGAGACCATCTCAAGAACCTGAACATGCACACGTCCATGGGACCTGATGAAATCCATCCACGGGTCCGGAAGGAGCTGGCAAATGAAGCTGCTAAGCCACTGTCCATCATATTTGAAAAATCATGGCAGTCAGCTGAAGTTCCCGATGACTGATAAAAGGGAAATATAACCCCCATCATTTTCAAGAAGGGGAAAATGGATGACCCGGGGAATTACAGACCAGTCAGTCTCACCTCTGTGCCTGACAAAATCTTGGAGCAGATTCTCCTGGAAGGTATGCTCAGACACATGAAAATCAACAAGGTGCTTGGTGACAGCCAGCATGGCTTCACTAAAGGGAAATCCTGCCTGACCAATCTGGTGGCCTTCTGTGATGCGACTACGGAACTGATGGACAGGGGTAGAGCAGTTGGTGTCATCTACCTGGACTTGTGCAAAGCGTTCGACACTGTCTGACACGACATCCTTGTCTCTAAATTGGAGCGACATCAATTTGATGGATGGACCACTCGGTGGATAAAGAACTGGCTGGATGGCCACATGCAAAGAGTTGTGGTCAATGGCTCAATGTCTGGCTGGAGACCAGGAACAAGTGGTGTCCCTCAGGGATCGGTGTTGGGACCGGTCTTGTTCAACGTCTTTGTCGCTGACATGGACAGTGGGATTGAGTGTGCCCTCAGCAAGTTTGCCGATGACACCAAGCTGTGTGGTTTGGTTGATACGCTGGAGGGAAGGAATGCCATCCAGAGGCACCTCGACATGTTTGTGAGGTGGGCTGATGCCAACCTCATGGAGTTTAACCATGCCAAGTGCAAGGTCCTACACCTGGGTTGGAACAAGCAGAGCTACAGATTGGGCAAAGAAGAGATTCATAGCAGCCCTGCAGAGAAGGACTTGGGGGTGTTGGTCAGTGAGAAAATGAACATGAGCCGGCTTCAGTGTGTGCTTGCAGTCCAGAAAGGCAACGATATCCTGGGCTGCATCAAAAGGAGTGTGACCAGCAGGTCAAAGGAGGTGATCCTGCCCCTCTACTCTGCTCTCATGAGACCTCACCTGGAGTATTGTGTGCAGTTCTGGTGTCCTCAACATAAAAAGGACATGGAACTGTTGGAACAAGTCCAGAGGAGGGCCATGAGGATGATCAGGGGCTGAAGCACCTCCCATATGAAGACAGGCTGAGGAAGCTGGGGCTGTTCAGCCTGGAGAAGAAAAGGTTGCATGGAGACCTCATAGCAGTCTTCCAGTATCTGAAGGGGGCCTATAAGGATGCTGGCGGGGGGGGAACTCTTTGTTAGGGACTGTAGTGACAGGACAAGGGGTAACGGTTTAAAACTTCAACAGGGGAAGTTTATATTGGATATATGGAATAAATTCTTTCCTGTTAGGGTGGTGAGGCACTGGAATGGGTTGCCCAGGAAGGTTGTGAATGCTCCATCCCTGGCAGTGTTCAAGGCCAGGTTGGACGAAGCCTTGGGTGGCATGGTTTAGTGTGAGGTGTCCCTGCCCATGGCAGGGGGGTTGGAACTAGATGATCTTAAGGTCCTTTCCAACCCTAACTATTCTATGATTCTATGATTCTTTGATTATCATTTGAGTAAATGGTAAATTTGGGAAAAGACACTGGTTCTTGGTCATCCACTTGATCTCCAGAGCATTTTAGAAAATTGCCTATAAATAGGAAAAACAAATGTCAGTGTCTGCTGGCTGGGACTGAAGGATTGGAAATATAATAATTGTGATGTATTTATATGTATTATGTTAGAGGAAATACTTTTCCAAATATTGAACACTAGTGTTTTATTAGCTCTTCTTCCTTAATGTAAGTGGTAAGACCTTAATTTTATTATCTGCAAGGTAGTTGTTATTTTTTTTTTTTTTTTTGAAAAATATTTCTAGAATGTAAAAGATCCCCCTACACAACATTAATGGTATCTTTGCCATTTTTCCAGTGTGGTTTGTTTTGTTTTCAAGAGAATGAATCATCAGATACAGTACTGCTGTCTCAGAACAGCTGGGAAATCACAACTTTTGGTTCATAATTTCTATAAATAGTTCAAAATACTTCTTTTCTAAATGAATAACTACAATTTTTCAGCAAAGTTGCTGAAGTTAGGCTATATTGAAATCTGGCAAATTTTCAAGAGATCAAGGACTGTCCTTCATAGTTGTGTTATATCTGGCATTCTACCGTTGTTTTGTGTGATCAGTCACTGGAGAATGGATAACATGTGCAAATAAGCTTAGTGACAAAAGGTGTTTTGGCCACCCTCTTTATGACTTTAAGGGCACTGCATTTGTGCCCTTTTTACTTGATCGTGATCTGTGAAAAAGATGTGAAGTGTGAATCAAAACCAAAGCCAAGAAGTTTATTTTCTTCCCTTCTTGATTTTACTTGTTACTAGAGATGAAGGTCTTATCACTGCTATAATGAATATGAGGGCTGCATGGGGAACTCCTGCAATTTGATACTGTAAAAAATTGAATCAAGCAGTTTAAATAAGGAGTTTTTAACACTAAGGGGTCACTGATGTAAGTAAATTAAGGGTGTCTATTGTTTCAGGTGTTTTTTTTGTTTGTTTGTTTGTTTGTTTTGGTTGGTTTTTTTTTTTTTGTTTGTTTGTTTGTTTGTTTTTTGCATTTATTAGCACCTGTTTTATATCCAGGGCTCAGTAAATGATGTAAAGAGAAAATAATAACTTACTACACTGAAGATTTAGAAAGCTCTTAAATTGCATCAGTCAGCCAAGGCATACTTCAGCAATAGAACAGAGATCAAATACAACAGTATAGGCATTTTTAAGATAATAGAAAAGGAGAAAAACAATGAGCAGAAAAATCTTTCAGGGCTGACTTGCATGTCTCAGGCAAAAATGACATAATTAAAATACAGTTAGACAGAAGCAGGTCATAGGTTTCATTGAAATCAAAGTGATTTTTTTCCAGTACAATTTCATATTAAATGTTCATTTAATAATTTAATGGAGATCAGTGAAAGGTCAAGCTGGATTGGAAAGGGTTAAAGTGCTGAACAGTGACCTGAACAGGGAGTTGTTGTGTCTCTGAATCCCAGACATACTTTGTTAGGACAATCCAGCTGGTTTTCTATTTCTATCTCCTCATTATCAACACGCTTATGGTATGGCCTCTTCCCCCTCACTTCCAATGCCAAGAATTTGGCAGGGACACCATGTGAGGAGGTCAGAGACTGATTGAGAGGAAAAATGAAGTTGAGACTGCAGCAGAGATGCAGAAAGAGGGATCCCAGTCCCCAGTCCGTGAAGAACTGAGGTTTGTTGTTTACTGTACAAAGACAACCAGCAGAGCTTTACAGCTTCTTTTTTTTTTTTTTTTTTAGTGAGTGGTGATTATAGCTCTGTGTGAAATTTAGCTACTGACATGAGGCTTGATTTTGTTCTCACTGAAAATGGTGTAAAACAGGAACAGTTAAGCTTAAGGAACTGAACATATAAAATCAGTAGAAAAAAGAGCAAAATTGAATCTTTGATTTCTTCATGATGTTTGTCATCTTTGTATATTTTAAAAGAAAATCTGAAATTATAGTAGTTTTCTTTGAAAAAGCAAAGACTTACAAATAGAAGCAGCATACTGTTAAATTGCTTTATGTGTTGGATCTAGCTTTCTCTGGCTGAGGTAAAAAAAAAAAAAACAGCCTCCAGCAAATGTTCTGTGGAAGAAAGTGGGAGGAAAAACGTTCTCACACATTTCCATAGTTTCCATTCCAAAATACATCTATTACTGCCTTACACCACATACTTTACATCAATAGGTACATCAGTTTAGTATTAATATTGATGAAACCCATTGTATATAGTATCGATTAAGCAGAAAATAAATTTGATATTTTGTGATTTGCAGCTATACATAAAGCAGATGGAGAAAATATAGGAAGATTTTCTGTAAAAGATCGATTTCTGTTGGGAACAGCCCTATTTGTAGTTCTTCGAGAACACATGCAGTGCTTCAGTGTGATATAGATTATCTCAGAATTGATCTGTGGTCAATACTGTACTATAAAATATTTTTAGTTTTCATACTTTTTCTGGAATTCCCCTTTTACATAATGGAAAAGTGTCTGAATGGAAAAGTGAGTTAATTTCTTGAGGGTGTGGAGAGATACTGATTTTGTAGGTCTTGCATTGTTATAATTCCTATGGAAACAGATAGAGATTATGTGTCCACAAGGAGTGGTAGGATTTAATCTCAACTTCACAGAAGTCTTTGTCAGATACTTGCTTTATAGTTTTTAGACAGTTGATGTATATTCATTACAAATAAGATGTCAGTAGTGGTCTCTGCATTTAAGCTGTTACAGTTGAAGCTGATGTCTGACCTTGTGTTACAGTTCCAAGTTCTAGGACCAGGTGACCTCTCAGCATCTCCCCTTTTCTCCTGTGGCATGTGCCATGTGGTTTGCGGGGGGTTGTGGTGTGGGGAGGGAGAGGCTGTGACCCTTAATATATGGGCTGTGTGTTAAAAGAAGAATGCAACATTACTAGAAGGCCTTGATCTTTAGAAGTTTTAAATTTCTTGTTAAATTACTGTGGGGAAATATGGCCCTGACTAGCATACTGTCATGAATTTCTTCATTACAGTGCTAGTGTTGCTGTTTTGATTGCATGGGAAAACCTGGCACTTAAAGCAGGAAAGAACAATTTAGAAATGGGGAGGAGGGAGGAAGATGAAGGGGTGTGAGAGAGGGAGAGAGACTTACTTTGCTGAAAGGATGAAGAAAAAGAAACAAAATTCCTCTCACTGTTAATTTCAGCTGCGTCCTTAATTGAGCAACATGAGCACACAAGCAGGGTGCAGATAATAGACAAAGGAAAAAGAAAGGATTCACTCTGGGCTGGGATTAGAACCTGGGGCTTTCCAGATGTGAAGAATAATTTATACTTGAAGAATTTACTCTCTTATAGGAAAACATTTTTGTTCAGTCATGCCAGTAAAGCTAATATTTCTGTATTCGTTTGTAATTTTAAAACTATTATTTATGCTTTTATTTTTATACTGTTCACAATAAACTCATGACACTTCTGCCCCCTCATAACAGACACCTAACAATGAAACAGCTTCAATTAAGAAGCAGAACATCAGCCTCTGGCATCTTATTCTGTTGTTCCATCTTTTTTGCTAGGGAGAATTCATTTGTTTCTTAATTAAGAAAAACACCAATAGCATGAAAAATCTGCTTATGGTACCTGAATGGTAATTAGGTGAAAGGTAAAAAAAGAAACACACACATACATTCCAATAGCAGCCAAAATGAACTTGAGCTGATAAAAATGAACTAAACTACCCTTGCATAAATCGAGGCTGAGAGAAGTGTACAGTCATTATGGCTAAGACAATATGCAAACTATCTTCAAAGAAATCAAATTGCTAGAGTGTTTTCATTTGCATGTATTAACTATTAACATAATGAGGAGAAGTGACATTGGACCCGGATTGTGTGTCTGTTCGGATTGATAACTCTACCGCATCTGCAAACAGGCGCCCAAAAATCAGACTAGTAGTCAGATCAGTGTTGAACTCTGAAGTGTGTATGGTTTTTTGTTGCTTTTTTTTGTTTGTTTGTTTTCTTTTTTGTTTATTTGTTTAGGGTTTTTTTCTGTGTGAATGTTGCGGGTTTTATCTGGAACCCAGAACAACATGCTGGGCTGTGGAATGCGAGCTGCCCTTTTATTTTTATTCTTTACAAAGGTGATCCTTCAGCTACAAGCACTTACTTCATACTTCCAAGGTACAGATAACCAATTTTGAACTTTCTCCCATCATGTATATTCCCACTTATGTATGAGGATGACTGTTGTGTGTTAATTTGGAGTTCTTGAATGCTTATGTAATTACTCACTGATATTTTTTTTTGTGTGTTTTAAGGCTGTCCTTATATGTCAAAATGTCCTACTTAACTGTCAGTCACTGTGCTAATGAACAGAGGGAAAGTTTAATTGTACTCATACTTTTGAGAAGTAAGTTACATGCTATTTTACATGATTACTTAGAAGAAAATCAAGCCATGTTTGTGACAGCTGTTATTATCTGCTTAAATATTGGGAGTATGTTTAAATTGTTATATGACAAATATATTGCTAAATATAGCAAGTTATTTTGTTAGAAGAAAAAAGTAGAAATATTTAAAAAAAATGTTTTTTTCAGATAACTATATGAGGAAAAACATATAAATTAAATGCAATTTTTTATCATGGTTCTTTTTTGCCTGAAATCCTTCTGAGAGGAAGTTATTTCTTGATATTGCAGATCAAAATTACTGAAAGAATGTACTTTTGGAAGAAGGTGAAATGAGATGGGAAGCAGGCATGTGCAATCCTTAAAAATTCAGAATTCATGATATTTGCGTAATCTGGGAAAAGTATTTTCTAATTGGCACATTGTGTTTATATATTCATACACTTAGTGGTTTAATGTAAACTATATCTTTTGCTATACTTCGAGCTTGTGAAAAAATAGTAAGTTCTTTTGCATTATTAGAAGGAGCACATTCAAATTTCATCTGTGAATGTAAACCCTTTTTTGAAGAGAGGAAGGGATTCCGTGTGGTTCTTTGACTCCTGTATGCATCTGTTTCTTCTCATAGCACAGGAGTCACACTCCAGGGTGGGAGGTGAATCATGTGAAAACGTGAATTTTTGAAAGGAATATTCTTAACGCAGCCTGGCTGTGTGGGTAGAAGTATGAAGAATATCTGCCTAAATAGTGGTTAATGTAGCAAAAAGCTACCTCCTGTGAGCAGAATTTAACATACAAAACATGTCTGAACTTGACAGCATAAACAGCATTTTCTTTAATGAAGTAGACACTGGCCTATAATAAAGTATTATGATGACAGAACCTTTTTGCAGTTAGTAGCAGCTTAGGAATCAGGTGTAATGCAAGTTCTTTTTTTTTTTTCCATGTGCTCGAATGCTCAGTAATTTCCCCATGTGTCACATGTATGTATTTGGAAAATGACATTAAGGAATTCTGACCACAATCCATTATTTTAGATTACTGAATTATTGTTTTTACTTTGTAATTAAGAGATATGATAAGTGTAGAAACACTGAAAGCAAATACTTTGGCAATTTGTGAGAATTAGAGTAGAATTCCACACCCACCCCTCCCCCCCCCCCCCCGAGTCCATATGGAGGATATTCTAGTCCTGGTTCTGTTTCAGCTTTAAGTCTGAGAATTATTGCATCGTTTGCCATATTGCAACCTGTTACGCCTTTTGTCCTTGGAAGATTGGTGCAGAAAAATCTCTGCAGTGTAGGAGTGGATGTGTAAATGCCTGTAAGAACTTGTTGGGTACAAATCTCCTGTAAGGGAACATTGCAGAGTTCCATAGGATGGAAGACTTTGTGAAGGATAATCTGAATTTCAGATTATCTCTACACATCCGGTTGAAATTTCAATTTCATGCTATCTTAAAATTCATTATGCTAACTTTTTACAGAGACAATCCTGATATTTTGGGTCATGTAAAAAAGAACCCAAGCCAAACATATGTATAAACAAAAAAAAATGTAGATATATTTTACTTGATATCAACATATTTTCATTCTCTGAAGGTCTTACATGGGGAGCTTTTGTTTTCTTCTGTAGCAAAGAACATAACTTTCCAAAGAAATCAATAGTTTGTACTATGTTGTTACATTGTGTTTGGCACCTAATAATAATGTAAATATTAGGATGCACCTTGTAATTAAATATCACAGGTGCTAACATGACATGAATTCCTTTCAATTCTGAAAAAGAAGTGAAATCTGAAGTATCATAATGTATGTGAGAACTCTTATCTGTATCCACCTCATGAATAAAAGTCAGATGAAAAATATTACCTGTATATATTTAAAATGTTCAATGTTGTTTAAAAAAAAGTACAAGAGCCAGATATTTCATCTTAAAAAGAGGTTTTGCATGTGTAAAACTGGGATGTATTTAATAATTCTAATTAACATTAAAATTTTTCCTCAAATATTCAAATTCTCATTTGCATGAAGCCACAAAGGGAAGCATCTTCTCATTAGCTACCTTAGGATAAGGAGTGAATAAGTGTTCATCCTTGTGTATCAGCAATTTTATCTCCCATTTTTCAAATCCATAAATTAGATGTGTCAGAAGCTGTGTGTGTATTTGTGTGTGCCTACATAGAAGTCCATTAATATTAGGAGGATTCCGGATAGATAGGCTACTCTAAAGAAACAAAAAAAGTTTTAGAATCTTTTATTTCGTACTGAGATTTGAGATTGCTTGGGGGAGGGAGGGGTGGGATATTTTCCCCCTCTTCATCTTTTCCCTCCTCTACTAGGCAATCTTGAATAATTTTGTTTGTTAGCATTGATAACTTAATCATATGGGGGATACCAGGTTGCAATACACATGCCCTAATTTTAGGCTTCATTTTATTTCGGAATCAGAATTGTATGTGAAATCGTTTATCAGTGCATTTTTGTGTATGGTACAGGGATTTCAGTGATCTGGCTTTAATGAAAAGAGGCATTTAAGGCTTGCACATTCCTTAGTGCTGTGCTACTGTCTTACGTGGGATTAATATATCAAAAATACTGTATGTAAAACCAAATCCAAACAGGAAAGACCTTGGTTTTAGTCCCTACTTTTTTTTTTTTTATGAAAACTGCTACACTTGTAGTTTTTATTGAAAATTTACCTACTTCACATTTTGAAAGCTCTGTGTTGTTTCTGCTTCTCATTTCTATTTTTTTGATGTCTGGATCGGAGGAACTGCAGAAAATGTTTGAAAATCTACCTTTTTAAAATCAGCTGCTTCCTGTAGAGATCAAAGGCCTCAATTGTTTCTTTTACTGAAATGAGAGCAGCAGATAGGAGAACTCTATGGCAAAGTCTGTTGTACCATGTAAGACCGAGCTTGGAGTCTGGTTTATGGGATCTATGGTACGTTCAAGCTGGTGGTCATTCATGTCCAGTGATACTGCTTTTTTCAAGAGTAAGTGACATAGCTCTGTGCTGTTCAGGAAATAGTGTAATGGGATAGAGAATCCAAGTTTCCATTTACCAAAAGTAAAAAAAGTGATTTTATGATTTTGTAAATTTGTTAAATAAAATAGCATTGTAATTCAGGTAATGTATAGGAGTGATAATGGCAGTAATAATAGTCATGGAGTGATTTGTATTTTTATAGATGGATTTATATCCATACTAAAGAATCCCCCATGAAAATGGAAGAAATAACCATAAATTCATAATCTTGAGTGAGACTTAAAGAGTCAATACTTTGTGTGCTAGATCTGTGGGATTTACTTGTTCCTTACTCTTGCATTTGGTTTTTGAAAACAGTATGTTTATTTGGCTATGCTGTGTGATTTACTGTTGGCTCTGTGTGTAATAGCAAAAAAAGAATAAATGAATTTTCCTTGGTAGGTATGATTTGCTTATAGACAAATTGTCATATGAGTCTACAGTCTAAAGTTTGAATCTTGCTTAAAAAAATATATATGTATATATATATTTTACTTTTATTTTTCCATGAATGAAAAATGGAGTGCCCCTTATGAAAAGTTTAAATAGGGATGGTAAAAAGTTTCTGGCTTATCAGAAGGAAATTAAATTTGAATCCTTTGTTAACTGTGTTTTTTGTAAGAAAGCTCCTCAAGGATTTCCAGGACACACTGAGTGACTCGGGCACCGTTTACGTACAAGTATGCTGTGCTACTTTTGACCGCTGGTGGTACATGTTTTGGGATTCTTCTGTTCATAACTTTCCTCCTTCCCCAGGTTTGAATAACTTGTCAGTTATTTTTTTTTTCTTTTTTAATTCCTAAATCTCCTCATTGGCCCAGATGAGTTTGGTGACAGGGACCTTGGTTTCTATTGAGGTATGTGGGGTTTTTGTTTGCTTGGTTGTTTTGTTTTAGTTTTTTTTTTTTGTCACTGCTTTTTGTTGTAACATCTCTCAAGAAAGGACATTTCCCCATAGGTCCTGGAGAACCTCTCCATGAAACTCTTGGGGACCTCTGTCTGTTTAATGTGCATTATCAGTCTCCTGTATTCTTTTCATGATAGATATCAGAACAAGAGTAGTGCTTAACTGTTTTGGCAGAGGATTATGTAGAATATTAGTGCAGAAGCCAATCAGACATTTATAAATTAAAACATAAAAAAACTATAAAAAATGTTTGTTGTAGTCACAAATTTCAGATTCTGCTTCCCTGTCTGCGCTTTCAGTGCATTGCACTGGATGTGCTGTTGGATATCACATTGAAAAAGGGAAAATTAAAGGTGAGATATTGAAGTGGGAATGTCAGAAGAACATATTAAGGTGAGGTGATATTCTCAGGAGCTGTTTTTTTATTTGTTGTTTTGGGGGTTGTGTTTTTTTTTTGTTTGTTTGTATTTTTTAGGAGAATAATGATCTTAAATGATGTGTATGCTCAGCTTCAGTGTTCTATTCTTCCTGTCTTCTAGTAGATACCATAACCTGCAGAGGAGTCTGTTGGCACAGCCCATAGACAGTATTGATGAGGCTGCTGAGGCACACCTAGATGCACATGTGTTTCTGTCAAGGTGTCCGAGGCAGTAAAGAGTCTCAGCAGTAATATCATGGCAAAAATGAACTTTCCTTTTGTTCTAATTTCACTAAGATATGAAATGTATTACATAAAGTTTTACTGATTTTGATTTCCTATGTTCTTCAGAGAACATAACAAGAACCAATACTGGTCTTTTTTGCTGTATCTTATATTTTGAAATTTTACCTTAAAGAACAAATAAGCAATCTTTTTGCGCTAGGTGACTGCTGCAGTGCTTTCAGTGCATAATGGTTGTGAAGACATAGGCTGTTTTCTTATGGCTGACGTTAGCTGCTGATCATGTAGGATGTTCTTCCAGTACAATCTGCAGATGAGACTGACTGTTTTTAAGAATTTGTTGGGTGTTCTTAATGTGTTAGGCACATACGTGTATTTTGTGCAGGTTATAATATCTTTCTAATTTTACTCCCATGATAAATATGAATGACTATGTATCTCAGGACATAATGAAAGATGATTTTATTTCCTGTATCATTTCTGTTTACGGTGGGGAGGATAAAAGCCCTACTTTAAATTTGGGGAGTGGAAACCAACATACAATAAAAATTAGCCTGCATGTTTTTATCTCCTTTTTTTAATTTTTATTTAATTTTAATAAGTTGTAAAGATCTTACAAAAATTACACTTTCAATTTTTTTCTTACCATTACTTTAGATTAATACTTAAAACTTTATACTAAACTAAGAGAAATGGGTACTTTTTCCCCAAATCCAGCGATGACATAGCATTTTCATAAGTACCTTTCTAGTGTGGCAAATATTAATCCTTGAGGCACACACGAGTCTGAATTTGGCTGAGAGCCACCAAGCACGCATTGTACATTCTGGAGATAAAAAGAGGAGGGAAAATACTGTGAGTGGTTCACAGTTCCCCAGTGATACCACCATTTCATTAAAAAAAAATGTCTAAGCTGCATGTGCAGCTATTTCTGAGAAAAAAGAAATGATACCTTGAGCAGTCCCTTCCAGCTCACCCTCTACCACATCTGGGGATTCAAGTCCACCATCAGCCTTGTGCTGGCAAACTGCAGTCGGTCATATGTCACAGCTCTAATTAATATAAAAAAGTACTTCTTGCCCTCTAAAACAAACATGTCCAAACGCCATTCTAAGGCTACTTCTGTTCTGCAGCTGTAGGCATGCTTTTCAAGCCTAATGTTGTAAAAGCATTACAATTTTCATGTCAAAGTTTTAAGACTGTCTTTTCACTGTCACCGAGAAGTATGTAATGTCTAAATGTCTTGGAGACAAAAAAAGATTGTGAAAGTGGAAAGATCATGAAATGCCAAACATTACAGTAATTTTTGTAGAAATATGAAATTCACTTCTGTTTATTTCTGGCTTTATTTATGGTTGTAGGGTAAAATAACCTTTTTTCTTGGAGTAGATGACCACATGTCTAAGGAAAAGGCTGAAATCTAATCCATCCAAATGAAATCTTGCCATCTCAAGGAAGATCTGATAAAAGACAGTAACAGGATTTTGGGTTCGGGTTGCAGTTCCAAGTTGAAGGATAAGTCACATTTAAGTGGTTTATCATAATGATTGAATATATTTGATAAACTTATATTAATGTACCATAGTTTTGTCTTGCTCTTGGAGTACTAATGATCTACAATGAAAGTATATCAAATATTGTTGCAAGAATGTATAAATTTGTAAATAACTAAATGAAATATATTGTAAACTGGCGGTTTGTAGTTGACACAATAGAACCACTTGAAATTTATTTAAATATTTAAAATGATTTTGCTAAAATTGGTTCCCAGTAGTAAGAATAATCTAGCTAGCAGACTAGGTAGCCGGCTATCAGCCAGAACTGGTCAGCTACCTATGCCATGTGTTGATCAATGGTTAACTGATAAGCTTCAAATTGAAAGGCAAAAAGGAATTACTTTAGGATATTTGGTGCAACAAGGTAGCTAATATTACTTCTGATTTTTGGAGGAGGGAATGTGATTAAGATACACTAAATGGAAATCCATACAAAACCAGTCAAATTGTTAAAATATTCAAATATGCCTTACTGTAACAAGAAAGCACTGTAATGTACTGAAATCAGCAATAGAACAGCTGTGTTTTAAAGGACAGTACTTTGAATGTCACTTGACAATTTGCTTTCAATTAGAAGTAATTTACAGGAAGATGCCCACAAGCTAATCTTTACAGGATAATTAAGTTCCATTTTCTTTACTTTTAATTAAAAAGCAGAAAAGATTTAGCTGATCCATAAAAAATGTTCTGTTTAAACATTCATCAGACTTCACACTCTTTTTTTTTGTTATTTGTTGTAGCAGATGTTATCAAAACTGCAGTCTGCTCTGTTTTAAACCCAGTATATTTGGGAAGTGAAACTTGAGTTGCAATAGGCATGTACAGCTGAGGTATGATCATTTAGCTTCTCTATATTTGAATAGCTCTAAAATGATATCCATACTCTGGGCTTTAATCTTGCTTCTTCCACTGCTTGCTGTTGTGAAAGAAAGCGAAGCAGATGAACATCTCTGTGGGTGCTAATAGTATTTTCCTCTTGCTTTTCTTGTTCATTTCCTAATGCCATTAAAACCTGAAGTCTGAATGTAATGATGAAACCAAGTATCTTTGCCGTTAAATTTGCATGTTAGCGAAGTTGCCTGCATGCCTTTAGAATTGATGAAAAGAAGATAAAATAAATTCCTTTGCTGATCTCACATTGAATGAAAAAAATTAACTGTATGTATGAACGTCTAAACATTCAAATACTTATACTGAAATGAGTTAGTGCTAAGTTTCTAAGGAGGGAAGATTATCTGTTCCTCCCAGATATTTCATCATTATCTTTGCAGATTTTAAGAAGTGAAAAGAAATTTCATTCCGATTTTAAATTTGTCCTTTTAAAGCAGATTCCTACAGTGGAAAAAATTATGTAATGAGAACTTATTTAATCTTAAATTGATAGCAGACTGTGTTCTGTGAAAAATTTTTACATATAAAACTGAAGTGTGAGAGCTAATTATTTGTTAGTTTATACTGGCATAGGCCCAGTTACTTCAGTGAACATGTGACATTATGTAACACGGCCATGGTGTTAACAAAAATACCTGAATACTTGGTCTGAGGTGTACTGAATTTGGTTCTGAGGTATACTCTTTGGTTCTGAGGTATACTGAATTTGGTCTGAGGTATACTCTTTGTGAATGTCTGGCTGAGAACCGACCAAGTTAGTGGTTATTTTCCATGGTCACTTTTGAACTGAGGGTAAAACCATAGAATTGTAAAATGTTTTATGTTGAAAGGGAACTTCAGAGATCATTTAGTTCAATGTCCTGCTCAAACCAGAACCTGTTTAGATCAGGTTCCCAGGCAAGTTTTTAAATACATCCAAGGATGGAGATTCTACAACCTCTTTCAGCAACCGGTTCTACAGCTTGACTGCTATCAACTCTTTTTTCCCTAATATTTATTCAACATTTCCTTTGCTGTGTCTTGTGTCCATTGCCTCTTATCCTGTCTTTGTGCATCTCTGTACCCTCCCATTAGATATTTGAAGACAGAAGGAAGACCTAAACTTCCTAAAACTGGACATCCCTGCTCTCTTGACCTTTCCTTGCTGTAGCCCCCTAGCAGTCTTGTCATCCTCTGTCAGACTCACTCCTGAAGGGTCTATGTCTGTCGTTTATTAGAGAGCCCCAGACTGGACATAGTACTTAAGATCTGGTCTTATTATTACTGTCTACAGAACAGTCATTTCAGTCTGAGCCTGCTGTGTAGACTCTTGCTTATGCCCAAGGGTAAGAGTGGCATTCGTTACTCCAAGTGCATACTGCTGATTCATGCTCACCTTGTTCACCAGGACTGCCAGGTCCTTTTCAGTAAAGCTGTTCCCAGTACACTGGTCCCCAGCCTGTACTGGTGTATGAGATTAATCTGCCCCAAGTGCAGAATTTAGGGTTTGCCTTTATTGAACTTTCCTTTTCTTACAGTCGGTTTCTCTAGGTCCTTGTCCTCCAGTATTTCTTAGCAGCTCCTACAAATTTGATGCCTTTTCAAACTCGCTGAGGGGTACACTGTCCTGTTGTTCAAACCATTAATGAAGACGCTAAGCCATATTGATACCTGAGGGATATGGACTCCAGTTGGATTTGATAGCAGCCCTTTAAGCCTGGTGACTAGCCAGTTTTCACTTTCTTTATAAGATCACAGATGCAACCCATATGTTATGAGGTAAATGTTCTTAAAACGTTGTAAGCTTTTGAAAATAAAGGTATCACATATTTTTTCTATGAATGAATACTAGAATTACAATATCCAAATACAGTGAATTGTTCTGAGTTGCAGTTACCTCATTAAAAGTTTCTAGGCATCTCAATTTCTAGATTTGCTCTCAAGTTAGCAGATAGATCAGCAAGGGCCTTCTAAGTGCTTATAGAATCTTTCTAAGTGACCTTAGTGTGTTTAAAAATATGACAGTTTTTGATGAAGTCGAGAGCAGTTAACATTGTAAAGAACCAACTTCCTATAAATCATCCTCAAGTTGAGCTTTTTGAGAATTTAACATTCAGAGCTGTCTTGCTTGGAGCAACTCTTTTACCTTTTCAGGATGTGCTAGTGCATAGTTCCTGTTTGTATATAGATGCATTTTTAGGAAACATTTAATATAAGCTCTCCAAATGACTTCAGACTTCTTTCAGTTTTAAAAAGTTTTTACAATTGCAACTTGTAATTTCCCTCTACAAAATTCTTTGTAGCATCATTAAGAGGGAGAAGGAAGCGAGAAAGTAATTTGTTTTTGCAATTTGGATGTTTGTTTTTGTTTTAAAATGTCTTAACCATGTTTGCTTTCATTAAAAGAAATATGGAAAAATGAGGATACACTTACAAGTCACATTTAAAAAGGGCTGGAGGACTGTATGGAAATACAGTCAAACATGTACTCGTTCGCAGAACAGTTGCTTCACATGCAGTTAAATAGATGATTTACAGTCACAGTGTAAGAGACTTTAGTTATGTAATTGTTGGCATCCAAGATAAGCCAATTAGATTCCTGTATGAGAAGAGAAATAAAATTTGGAGGGTCATTCCCTTCTGAGAGCTACTGAGAAAGATAGTGATGACCCCTTTCTTTTGCCTCTCTGTTCTTACGGCTGCTCACATATGGCGCAGATGTTTGTGTGGCCACGGAGTGAACTGGGGGAAGGAATTGTTCTAAGTGAAAACCAGCTTCTTTCCCCACCCCCATAGTTCAAATTCAAATCAGTTTCTTTATCTAGTTCACCTGATGGCCACATAAATACTTGAGCTAATCCTACAAGGAAGGCAGTGTGACTATAAGAGCAAGTGGAAGGGCAGGGTAGCCCCTTTTGGAAATGCAGCCTGCTGGTGTTGGCATAAGGAGATAGTAACACTATAGTGCTAGACGGCTGTTTTAGGATGGAATCACTCTGTGATACTCAAAAAATATGCTCTGCTTTGTTTAAAGTAATAGCTAGTGAGACATTATTAGTGTATGAATATATTGATTGCTCATTGCTTTATACTATATTGCAAAAGGCAGAATACTATCTATCTTGAATGAGAGTTTTGTATGAGACACAGCTGCAACATTTTTGTCCTTATATGCCTTAGAACTTCTTTACTTACGTAAGTAAACTTTCCGTGGATAATTTTTTAAAGGTATTCTGATTATTATTTTTTTTTTTTAATCTCATGAGTAGCGAATACAGGCTTTTACTCAGCTTAAAAAGTGTAAAAAGCTATGTTCTTTAAATGTTTGCCTTAGAAAGATGTAACTAGATAGAGCTGACCTGTTAGGTCTTTGTGTTAGCAGTTAGTTTTGATTGCAAAAACTAATAAATACAGTAAAGATGCTTTACTGTGTTTGACTGTATAGAAAATTTGGTTATGTTAGTATAGCAATGTAGTAATGTATTCATGCTACATTTGATTACTTTTTGTTAACTGGATAATCATTGAAGCTTAACACTGTAGGGGATTCAGTCATAGTCTCAAGATAGGAGTCTTGATGAATAATTTGAGATACATTCTGATTCTTTAATACTATGAATGTAATTTGGGTTGAAGTGTTCCCAGGCACTTCATTAGTGAAGTTCATATGTTTTGCTTTGATGGACAGGGAAAACATGGTAATTTGTGAAACTATAAACAAAACAGTAAAATGTGTTTCTGCTTTGAATCCAGAAAGTTGAAGATAGTCTGTTTTATATTCTTAATTTTCACTAAAAGAGATTAAAATTTCATTGATGTGCCACTGAAATGTCATTTCAAGATGACATTTTAGCGTTATGACTGTATCATAGTTGCCTGAATTTCCATGCAGAGCAACTTTCCCATTTAGAAAATATTTCGCTTATGCTTCAGTGATTTGCACTTAGTCTTGTATATCAAAAAATACTGTCAAATCAAGAAATAAAATAATACTTTAATTCTTCTTTCATATAAATGTCAACTTCTTGAGTTAAATGCAGTTTTTCATGTTTCTGCTGCTTTTATTCACTCTATTTTAGATCAGAAGTTTTAGGTTGTCTCTCCTGTGTTTCATTATGAGGGTCACTAGTGTTGTGATATAATTAAAATAACTCCTATGGAAAAACAGTGCTGAAGAAAAAAATAATGAAATTAATACTAAAAAATTTTAAAGTTATGGTACCAATTTTTTTGAAGCATGACTTGCTTACTTTTGGGAGGACAAGGTGGTAATGGAGTTCAGACAAGCAGTAATTACCTAGGACAATAAGCAGGACAATTTAATAAATTATTTATAGCAAGGAGGAGTAAGATGCATAACAAATAATTATGGGATTTTTGTACTTAAATTATGAGCAGAAAGCCAAAGTGTAGGCAGGGGAAGGTGTCTGAGAAGAAATGTATGTGATTTTATATTAGCTATAATATGATATTAAATGATATAATAACTAAAATTATTTGCTAGTTAAAATATTAATAAGCCCATGTGTCTGAGAATATTACAGTATCCTAAAAATTGTATTTCACAAAGCCAATACATTTAATCTTAAGCATTGAGAAATATGCAGATTTGATGTGTAGTAGACATTTAGTGGGTCTGTGGGAATCCAGACGGCTGAGGAGGGACAGGAAGGATTTTTACAGTATAGTTACCTCTTTTATGTAGTACTCAGCCATTCCACCTTACACTTGCTTTGCTTTAGGAATTTTTATTAATGCACTAAAGTAGTCAGAAGTACTTTGTATATGTATGAAGAATGGGGAAATTACATGAGAAAAGGGGGAAAAGGAAGCTCTCTGTGGAAGTGAAGTCATCTGTGTGTAACTTACGGAAATCATCATGTAATGGAAAGACAAGACAATTGTTTGGGGAAGTTGCAGTTCATTTTCACCTGGTCTACAAATTGTTGCTATTGGTTTCCTAATTTTATTATTCAGTTGCAGCTAAAAATACAACTCAGAATAATTTATTTATTGCTGTAGTTACTGAAGTATTTATACACAAGGGAGGGAAGAGGTGGTCCCACAGAATGTGATGTATATCTGGATGTGCTATGGTCACTTTCTTAAAGTCTCTTACAGTGCATCAGGTATATGTAACCTCTCTTTCTGAATGAGTGTCATTTGGATACCTACTACTAAGACCTGTCCTGTACAACCAAGTTACTGAAGTATTGTGGGGGAATGGGTCATCTTACCTAGTGTTAACCATCTAAAAGGTAAGCAACAAGCTGTCTAAGCTTTCTGGTCCAAATTACTACTCCCCCTTATTTTCCCTTTGTAGATATCTTTTTTTTTTTTTTTGGTTCCCCCCCCCCCCCCCCCCCCTTTTAGGGGAGAATTCTGTGATGTCTGCAACATCACAGCAACCACCACAGTGATAGATAAAGCTGCATACTATGCATACTATATAGTGCAGAATGTGCCAGTTATCCCATAAGAATTTACAGACTAATTTTGCTTAGATAAGCACACAGATGGTTAATTAGGTAATTGATGAACAGGCAAGCAGGGCATTATATTTTCTTAGGTGTCTACTTGTTATACAATAGCTGTTATACTTCAAATCTCTCCTCCTGAAAGGTAGAATTCCACAGACCTTTTCTCCCAGGAAAGTTTGGACTACTAGATGATAAAGATTCCTCTGTACTAAATCCTGCATCCTTTGCACTGATACATCTCATCAGCTGTGTGTAACTGGTTTAAAGACCAGGGACTTGGCTTTGGTCTTGAAGGGCAGTAGCATTGACTGGCTTGTGACCATACTGCTTAGCAAGGTTTGTCTTAAGGAGAGCTAGATGGAGTGATTGAAAGAGAATCAGAAAGTCAGATTTAAGTTCAGCAATGTTAGTGACCATAGATCCAGTCGTCTTGGATGACTTCCTGACTACTCTATATTTACTAGAATAGTTGTAGGTTGATGTTCCATTTTCAGTGATAGCTGAAGATCTAAGCTGATTCTCAACAGTAAACCTATACCTACTAACCAGATAATGAGCATACTTGCTTTCTTCTGGCAACAGTCAAGCTTGGCTATAGAAGCTTTCACATGAGATCATCTCTGCTGAGTCTCATCTGTAGCTTGCCCCTTTCTTTAAAATATTTGGACTTGAACCAAAAATGTTAATTTACGTATGGGAAGCCTGTCAGTCTGCAGATTACTGCAAATTCTGTGCTAATGAAAATGCCACATCCTCTATGAAAAGAAATTGTGATTGTGACCAAATACAGTTGTAAACTGGGCCAATTTGTTAGGGTAGGCAAATAGTAACCCCAGTGGTGTGATCAGAGTCCTCAATAAATAGTTTAGATTCATAGAACTGTAGAATTATGGAATAGTTTGGGGTGGAAGGAACCTTCAATGGTCATCTAGTCTAACCTCCTTGCAATGAGCAAGGACATGTTGAACTAGATCAGGTTGCCCAGAACCACATACAGCCTGACCTGGAATGTCTCCAGGGATGGTGAATTCACCACTTCTCCAGGCAACCTGTGCCAGTGTTTTACTACCCTCATTGCTAAAAGTTTGTCCTCCTGTCCAGCCTGAATCTCCCCTTCTGTAGTTTAAAAGCATTATCCCTCATCCTGTTGCAACAGGCCCTACTAGAAAGTCTCTCCCTCTCTTTAGCTGCATGCTAAAATTTCCAGATAAGCAATCAAGTCTTTTTCATTGTGTCTATTTGTTAAGTTCAAATTTGAGGCATATCATTTAAATATTTACTTTAAAGAAAGAAAAATTAAGCTTTTTTTTTTTATTTTATTTATTTTTAAATGCATAAAATATGCATTTATTTTTAAATGCATATTTTGGTACCTGGTAATAAAAAAAAATTTTGTCCTGCAGAGGACAGAATAATTGTTAAATATCAGATAAGTGAATATGAGTTTTTAGAAGTACTCAGATGTAGTCAAAATTAGTAAAAGGAACCATAATTGTAAACTGGGCAATTTTTTTTTGCCTCTGTTTTCATCTAGTGAACTATTGGAAGTCAGTTACTGTGGGCTTGGATGGGTATAACCGATGGCAGAATCTGATCAAAGTGCTATTACTTGTACTCAATTAATCGCACTCTTGATTAAGTGCATCTGAGGAAATGAAGGCTAGGTTTAAAATCACTCCTGATATGACTGTGGTTTGATTCTAGTCTTACCTAGCTATGTATTTATAATTAGCAAACACTGCATTTATCATGTGTTATAGTGAGGTTTTATTATACTTGCCTTTCTAGAGGTAAAATTAAAACTTTTTTTTTTTTCTTAAAGCAAATCTTCATGAAAAGGCCCAAAGGTTGGAATTAGGAGCAGTTACAGCTTCTGTTCCTGACTTAATTGTAACTTAGTTGATTAGCAGGTACTTTGTAACAGGCAGAAAATTTCCATAGGTTGATGTTGCAGGGCTTTAATTATCAAACATAAATGACCTGGAGGGCTAGTACCTGACTGCTCCCTCTGACAGAATTTGTAGACAGGCTTTATTGTCTATTAGGACTCTTCACTTCCAGAGGTTAACAAGCAGCTGTAGGCCTAATCGTGAAGCTGAGTAGAGACAAGGGACAAACATTTGTAGTCTGCAGCAGTGCCTCCTGTCCTTTTACGAGCAGAGGCCAAAATGCAGTTTATACATTGGTTTTGAAAACTTTGTCCAGTTCTCATGGTGTTTGCTCAGTTTCTGACTTTCATGAATGAATTAGAATTTTCTCTAGGATGTTCTGTTTTATCAGAAGACATAATGAAGAGCTTTAATATTAATGGTGAGACAATGACTCTGACAAACTTGCTTTTATACTTTGCTGAAGACAAATGATAATATGATTGTATCTGCAAATTGAGTAGACTCTAATGACAAAATATTGAACAGGTGAAGCTTGCTGATTCCAGGACTCTTGAACAATCAGGCAGACATACGTGAGGCATTATCATGTGATCTTACTATTGGTTTGGATTTTTATTAGTTGATATCTTTCATGATGGCCAAATTAGTTTAATCATACTCCAAACACAAAACTTGCTAAGAATGTCTGACATAATTGAAAATACTGCATCTGCTTCAGTTATCGTTAGGTCTGGTTGTAATAAATCACAGATTGATAAAATCATTTAGATCGGAAAAGAACTTTATGATCATTGCATCCAACTTTTAACGCAGCACTGCCAACTCCGCCACTAAACCATGTCCCTAAGTGCCACATCTGCATATCTTTTGAATACCTCCAAAGATGGTGACTTCACCACTTCCCTGGGCAGCCAGTTCCAATGCTTGACAACTCTTTTAGTGAAGAATGAGTATTTGCAGGTTAAGTCAGTTGTGTGATCCAGCACACATTTTGAAACTTCAGAAAATACCACTCGACCATAAATACACTGTACCTCCTATTTCTCAGATTGGCAAATGAACATATGCTTGGAAAATATCCATTTTTCTTACTTCATTGTAATTTATAGCTTTCAGTGTACCCGGTTGCTATTATGTGATATTTTCTAGCTCAGAGTGGAAAGTAATAATAGGTCTTTGCATTTTTATAACTTGTTATCCAGTGTCAAAGTACTTAAAAGCATCAATTGATCAAAGCTTGCTGTGTGGCTGAGGGATTGGTAAGGACTCTGTTTCCGAAGTGAAACCGTCACTTAGCAAAGGAGTTGTTTACAGAAGGGTTGCAAGCAGAGATACCGCTCCAGATGTGTTCCTTCTATGAAGCTTTCTCCCTTTCAATATGTTTTGTGCCTGCCAAGTTTCTTACAGATTGGCACCTCATTCTTTTTCTTTTTATCTTTTTTAAAAATAATTTTCAGTATTTACAGTGTGGTACATGTATTATCAGTAGATGGTTCCTTTTAACAACTGAACACTGTAGATGCCAAGTACAGGTGTCAGAGTTTTGAAAATGTAGGTATCTGCCTTAGCAGGTTACTGAATGCCTGTCTTAAATATTTTAGCCACCTTCCTTCCTCAAGTCTTCAGAGAGACCTGTTGAGTTCCTTCAGAGGGTGATTCATTGCTTTCACACTGAGATTGGAGAAAGATGGAGTACCTGGTTAGTAACACAAAACCACTTCTGAGCTCCATGGTGGTGTCATGAGGCATGAGACAGGTGCTTTAGACTAGGTCCTTCACTCCTTAGAGGACCAGGCTGAATTTTCTCCTGAGCTCAATGACTTAGCTGAATGTATCTGCCCTATCTCAACTGACTGCTCTAACCAAGAGGCGAGAACAGTTTTTGCTAGATGTCTTTGTGTCCCATTATACTTAGAATCCTGGATAAAATTTGGTCACCTGAGAAGCCGGAATAATTTCGCTTTTGATAACAAAACATAGCCCATTTGGTACATTCTTGAAATGCAGATCAATGAAACTGTTTAATTTACATTAGTAGACTTTCTGCTATTCTACAGAGGCAACTGTGTTGTACTGGGTTTTACGCTGCATGCTTTGTTTATCTGCCTTCAGTAAATGATTTCCCTGGGCAATACCTTATCCTTACATCACATATCTAGTATCTTAGCGTATGTTGTACCCACTGGAGCACACTCAATAGTAATGTCTTCATGATGCTTTCTAATTTCTTGTCATCAAATTGTACATCCATCTTGTGCTTAAAGATAAACAGATAGAGTTGCTGTAATCCAAACAGCATAGCTACAGCTTGTTTTGTGTGGGAGTAGCTCTAAGAACACTGTCTTTCTGTGTCTCTCAAGACCTTATTATTAAATCTGATGAGCTTTGAATCAGTTGTACTTATTAACTATAGCAAGAATTCTGCTTTAGCTCTGTACAGTCAATAAGTTACAGCTGATTTTTCATAACTGTAGCAAGCTGCATTCCTCTGTTCAGGTCTAGTGAGCTTCTTGTAGGGAACACTTGCTGTTTAAAGGAAGGTGAATTGTAAGCAAAGTATTTCAACAAGCAAGTAATTCCATGATTTAGAAATCCAGGCTTGGTGTCCTGGCTCCTGAAGTCCTGCCCTAAAACACATTGCAATAAACAGTAAGTAAAAGATATTGCAGGATTTGCTGCTGATGTCAGTGAGAACTTGTTTCTTGTCTTTACATTTTCTTTAAACTTCTGAAAAAATGTTATTTGAGCAAAAGCAGAAAATAGGGTCCTCTGGTATTCCTTTATAAGCAGCTTTGTACCCTACAGTTATTACAGTTCAATAACTAATACAGAGTATATTTTGCAGAATCACAGAATCATTTATTATAACTAAATCTATTTAACAACTAGAATTAAGTTGTTTTTTTAATTATATATGTAATGTTTTTATGTGATGAAACAGGTATAAATGACTTAATCACTGCAGCTGCAAAGCACCCCGTAGTAGCACAGGTAAAGAAAAATGTTAAATGTGAAACCCCAGTGTCATTGGTTACTTCTGCAATGCATGTTAGATTCCTAGAAGTGAGGCCTATGCTTTGAAACAGAGCCTTGAAGGACAGAAGCTTGGCTCAACGTTTAGATTCAAATTTAGATGAATGTCAGTATTCTGTATCCAAGCTTCAGTCTTGAATTACAAGCTGCAGCTGTTTGGCTGAAAGGTAACAAAATGTGTGTTAGTCAGTCTTTTACTGACCAACAGGCTTCTACAGGTAGAATATTGTATGACTTTTTCTAAAGGGTGAACAGCCTGCTGTGCTTTAAACTGTAATAACTGGTTGAAGATTTATGTTGCAGCAAATAAAATAAGGCAAAATCAGCTCCAACAGTGGTAATGATATCCCAGTGTATATAAAAAATATACATGTGGAACCATAAATAATAATAAACCCCATTTTTTGGGGGGTAAGCACTGACTGCAAATGTATTGAAGTGATTTCTAAAATCTGGACTCAGATCCTGAGGAAGTTCTGACTTTCATGCCTAAGAATATCTTTTGATAATTATTTCATTGCTCCTCTAAGTGATGAGTTAAAGATTAGAGTTTCCTGTGGAAAGCCCAGTTGGGGAAGTCTGATTATAAGATGAGACTGCGAGAATTGCACTTTTTATTAGTAGCTGGGAGAGATGAATAGTTGAACTGTAGTTTGAACAGAAATTTGATACTGGTTGGATCTTTTAAGTTTACTTAAAATTATTAATTATAGTAAGAAAGCACAAATGAATGTAGGCCTGGGTCTTTGTGATCAAGTTTATATTTGATGGAGCAGGTATTGTTATACTGATCATAAAAAAATACCCCTCAAGACTACAAATAGCAGCATATGGAAAGTCATATTTCCTTGGAACAGGAAACACTATTGAAGCAATGGTTTCTTTGGTAAAAGGAGACTTACTAGATACTTCAAGAGTAGTGCAACATGTATGCTGAAGTGTGTATGCCCTCTCTTAGAAAGTGCCTCAGGTCCCCTCAAAATGCAGGTAAGACAGGTGGCAGTGTTATAGTTTGCCCTTAGCTGCCACAACTTCCCTTTCTTGTCTTCTTGTTCTTGTTGACCAGTGAAATCACATTAGATACAGGAATGTTCACGATAAAATTCTAAGACATCTGCATTAGGAGATTGCATGTTTCAGAGGTCAGAAGAAGGCTTAACAAAGTAAATTATAGGTTACAGTAAATTACAGACTTTACTGTCTGGGGCAGACAAGAAATAAATATGCTATATTGTTTTCAGGTAGGGAGCTATTTTTTTATACTAAAGTTTAATTTTCAGAGAACATTTTTAGTCTGCATTGGCCTAATTTTACTGGATAGATTTCATAATGTTGGAAATTTTTTGCACTGTGAAATATCAAATTAAGGTCACTTTTCACTAAATCTATCGTCTAATACTTTATGCACTTCCAGTGGCGCAGGGCAGATGAGCCAGCAAAGGATAGGGCTATACATTTGGCTAAAGATACACTGGCTTGTTTCCATTGAGAGAATGTTACGTAGCGCAGTGCCCAAATGCTGCTTGCATGGTAACTACATAAGGTTCAGTTTATCCACCTTTGAAGATGAAAGGACTTGAACCATTTCTGGAGGTTGTGGTGGGTTTTTAGTTTGTTTTTTAACCCTGTGGTCCCCCAAAATCTCAATCTGACTCAGAACAGTAAGCAGTTAAACTTAGTGGCTAGAACCCACTCTTCCTCTATTGTCAGTGAAGAGTATGCCCCTTTCACCTTTGAGATGTATTAGAGGTGTGAGTGCTGTGATTTGTACTTTATGGTTTATTTCCATATTTCCAGAGCTTTTAAAATGATTTCCAATTTATAAGGAGGATTTATGAGCCTGAAAATGTATAAAACTTCTGGATGGTTCTTAAGATCCGTTTAGGCTCTTCTCTTGAGTAACACTATTATGATGAAATAAAAAGGCAACCCACAAAAGTCATTATGACATAAAGCAAAAATGATTTATGGGATAGTGAATATTTTGCATTTTATTCACCTTTTTTTTTTTCTTTTTTAAGAGGAAGAAATATTCATTAGAGAATCAATACAAAATGAAAAAAAACCAACAAAACCTCAACCAACAAACAAACAAAACTCCCACCCCCCCCAGGCAAACAAAAAACAAAGGAAATGAGGGAAAGAAAATTCGGGTATCTTCTGCCGAAGGAGAGAAGACCTATCCACATGCCACAAGGCATTCTCATATAGTTCTCTGTGGGTATTCAACAAGGATTTTTTTGCTTCAGAGACCTGAAGTAAAGGTCTGTTTCTCTTTTCTGTGGTAGAGTCACTATCCTCATCATAGACATATTTGTCATTGTTAAACCTGGAAGAAGCACCAGTATGCTGTAATTTACCTTTGGACTTCTGGTCTGTGATTCTGGTGACAGTCAACTTCAGTCAGCAATTGGGAATTCTTACTGTCTGTCTTCAAAGTGAAACCTTAACACACAAGAAGCTGATCTGTGCTTACATATTCAAAAAGTGATCACCCGAGTATGTTATTTCTGTTTATTTAGTCCCATGACTTGTATCTTAAACCAAGCTTCTATTGCATGAAGTTGATGAAGGTTTTGTATCCTTTACAAGATTATTATTGCATCTGGAGTTAGCAGGTTAATTAGTAGTCACATAGATGAGCCTGCAGTTTTCTTTTAAAAAGACATTTAGACTGATAGCAAATCTTCCCCATGAATGATTTTGCGGCCGATATGGACTGTTGATTCTACTTTGAGTATATCAGAGTTTATTTTCAGTTTCTATGCATTTTTAATAGCCATGTTTAACACTCATCGTCTCAAGAAGTGCAAAATAGTCTCTTACAGCCTTTTTCAAAGAGAATGAATCTTGATCAGATAAATGCCAGATATTTTTATTGTTCCAGTGATGATTTTCACTGGAAGTAAGATATGAATGAAAATATGTATCTGCTATACTCACTAGTTTTCATGTTTCTCCTAGCTGTAATATTATTTTTCCTTTTTGAAGGAAAGGGTTTGTAGACTTGGTGTAGAAATGATTTAGAATGCTGGTATTAGCGCAGTCAATTAGTAGACCTTTTACAAAATTAGTTTTGTATTAAATTGAATTGAAAACCATCAAACCTTTGTGGAAAGCTTTCCTCCTCTCCTTCCCCCCTCCCATTGCTCCCCTTCCCCCCAGTCCCACTTCCTGCCAACCCCAGGAATTAGTCTTTTGTAAAGATTTTAAAGAAAATGCAGTTTTTAAGAGCATGGAAGTAGTTTTCTTTAGGTTAAGTCTTATGTGAGAACATAGTAGTACTTAGCTACGCAGTTCTTGGCTCTGAGGCTTAAACCAAATGTGGTATCTTTATGTTTGTATTTTATGACGGAAGGCTGTGCCCCACAAAGTCTGAGATTTGAAAAATATTCGGTTGCAGGTACAAAGGCTTAGGAATGTCACGGTGGACGTCTGGAAAGTGCTCGAGGAAGCAAGCGCCATGAGGGAGCATGGTGGCAGAGAAAAAAGCATGCTTATTTTTTTTGAAGACAGATCCAAATTTCTGTTTACAGCCTCTCCCTCCCCGTTGCTTTCTTTTCGAAGTTAAAAAAAATAAAAAGCAACCAAATGGATTCCTTCATCTGGTATTACCTGTTTTGGTGAAGGCACATATATATGTTGGTTTGTACAGTGTACTACTCCCTGAAATTTGATATTGCTTGCCAGAGAAAACTGGAAGGACATCTGAAGGCATTAACTGGCAACAGAATAACCCTTAAGGATGTTTCAAGCCTGGATATTGATTATGAGGAAAAAAGTCCCATTCTGAGTGTTTCTTTTGCTGAGACATCAAGAAAACTAAAACGTGTACATAAAAAAAATAAATCCAACAGCCTTGTGTAGTGACATGATAACAATAGTTTCTCCAGTAGCATTGGCATGCTCATCTAATATTATTGATAGTCATTATATATGAATCCACTGTAAAATGCTTAAAATTAACGCTTATTGAACCTCTGTATTTAGTGGCATTTGGGTGGCAATGATGGCAGAGAAAATGAGGAGGAAAATAAAACATGAGAGAGTTATTTTCTTACCTTGCAAATCTTTAAATATTTTCAAGTTCTTTGGCACAATCTGGGGAGATGAAACCACAGTTCCTCTCCTCCTTAATGTTGTCCCCCCCCCCCCCCCGAAGTAACAAAATACTGTAATGCATAGTGACATTTCATATTGCAGGCTATAGTGTTTTACACTTCTATTTTTAGTAGCAGTGTCTCTTCTATAAAGATGTCCATCTTGAAAATGCAATTATTTTCAGAACAATTTCTTTTGCCATGTGGCATGACAATGTTCTACAGCCTGTGACAAGCAGTGCAGTGAGCTGGTTTCAGTGTTTCTTTTTGTATTATTAACCATGGTTGACCATGATAATCTATAGTGCTAATGTATTTTATACTTGGATTTCAAACTGGTTCTCTTCTTCTAAAAGCAGTCTTGAAATTGACAGTGTGTAATAGTACCACTTACTTGAGCTGGTTGTCTGTGTGCGTGTAACGGATAACATCTGATTTAACCCGTAATTTAGTCTTGAATACTTATTCTACTCGAAGTGTCATGGGTTCCCTCTCTTTCTCCAGAGCTCTCCATGGTGTGACAGTCTTATGTCATATTTGCTATTTTCTGCCTTTTTGATCAGTATGAAATAGAATCTATATGCAGAATTTGTATTCACCTTGTACTCACCACAGTATCAGAAGATGTAATAAATAAAAAAAGGGTTTGCAAAGGATCAAGCAGTGAGCTATCTGAGTAACTGTTAGACAGATAATTTAAGCAGTCATGACAAAAAGCTGTCAGTATTTGAAGGACTGAACATCTAAAACAAAGGTAGTATCTTTAGAGCAGCTATAATGAAAAGGAATGGATTAAATCTGAAATTTTTGTTGAACATTAGGCAAGATGCCATAGTGACTTCTTTTCCATTAAGGAATAATTGTTTTAAGGAAGTTGTGTAAAAGCAGAGTCTTGATCTTTAAAACTGATATGGGCAAAGTATGATAACAATATCAGAGAATCAGTTCTGTGTTTCCAGGTCTTGCTGGCATGGTGTAATTGGCCTTCTACAGGCTGAGTTCAGTGGTACGGAATTCAGTTAACTAAACATTATTCTTTTATAAATACCATGTGCAACATTAAGCAAAATAATGCAGTGTATCTTGTGTGATTACTAAACATACTGGACCTCTCAGTGTAACACTTTAAAAGTTAAGTAGGTGCTGTGTGTATGTCGTGTATTATATATAAAATATATATCTATATTATAAAACCCATAACTTCCATTATTACAAAAGTTCAACCTTGGATTTCAGTGCACAGGAGCCAGGTTTATAAGAAACTTAGTTCACAGTAAATTTAAGTTTCAACTTGTATATAAATTGAGCTTTGGCTTTCTAGGGATGTGCTTGTGCATGCATGAAGAATGTCACATGGAGAGCATCGGTGAAGTTTTCACAGGTTTAAAATAGAACACCAGCAGACAGAAGAAATGCGCTTAATGGTGTAGAACTGGAGGAAGTATGGAGTGAAGAACTTGCCTAATGTAGAGTCAATCTTGACATGGCCCAAACATAAACAGTGTTGATTGCATTCATGGATCTGTTGGAACTATTGCCGTGGTGCTACAAATGCCCTGTGTATAATTAAAATCTTACTAGAACATTTGCTTTTGATCTGATCATTCTGGAAGAATTCAAGAATATTCTTTTTACTTTTTCACCTTTAAGGCTGTTTGATGCTGGGGTTGGAAGGGCTAGAATACTACAGAGCGCTCTAGTGGTTTGGTTCTTGATGAGATAGTACAAGAAAATCTGCCACATCTCCAGTATTACGGCATCACAGAATGGTTGAGCTTGTAAGGGACCTCTAGAGATCATTTTGTCCAATCTCCCTGTTCAGACAAGGTCACTTAGACATATGGTAGTACCTATGGCAGGAAATTAAAAAAAGGGTCAATTATCTGCTGGGAAATATTTTGGCAAAATATATTTTTTCTCATTAAGAGGAATTATATTTGACAAGTCTGTTGGGCAAAAGTTGCAGTTTATTTTGTGGATTAGTCATATGTTGCCATTATTTCTTGATGTACCAATAGCAGCAGTACATAATGGTCACTGCTCTTATTTGCGTTGTAAAATGACACAATCTGATAGTAGCTATAAAGGTTTTATTTTTAGATGCTAATAGAAACAGGGAACAATCTCGTGATGTAAAAATACTGAGATGTTTACATAAATATTAAATGCCATGTGTAAGAATTTAAAATACAAAATGAGAAAAGTCAGTACCAAAATTTAGTAGCAGTGAATGTGTCATGGATTAAACATTTTAAAAAGAATGAAAAATAGGGCTAAGACATATAAAATATGTCCAAAATATTCCAATCCATTTTTTTTTTTTTTTTTTTTTTTACCGTTGCTTCCTATACCACACCTTTTCAAAATATTTAGCTTCACAGAAAAAGGTTTTAAAAGTGTTTTGTCAGTTAAGGTGCTTCTAAATATTTAGAAGCTAATTTCCTTTGAAAGTTAATAAGTGTAATTTAGTTTCTTAGTTTTATTTTTGGGCAGCCCTAGCAATTTTAAGATTATTTAGGGTAATCTGCAAGTTTTATAAAATAGAGCACTGCAAATTGATGATGCAGCTGTATTGAACTTCAAAAGGCTTCAGTGAAGTGTGAAGTTTTACTTGCAGGGTGAAACTGTCACTTCCATGGAGGTGCAGGTATTTACTCCTTATGTGACAGAAAATAACAAGTAACTCTTCAGGATTTCTCTTTTAATAGGGGGAATGCCTTAACTAAATCAAAATTTATGCCATATTTTGAGAATCAAATTCTAATAGTCGTAGCGCCAGTAAACTTCTCAAATGAATAAGATAACAAGAACATTCAGCCTGAAATAAGATTGCCTCATTTAAGTTTGTCATGTAGAATTGAGGTATTAGGAGGGTTGATAGTAGAGGTGAAAAATGTTTTCAGAACTCCTGTTTGCTATGAAAGAGAAGATGGGTTATTGACTCACCATTGCCAAAGCATCCAGTGGCCTAATTTGTAGTAGTTGTATTATTCCACAAGTTGGTTCAGCAAAACAACAATCATGGTAAGAGCAGAGGAGAATGAATTCTTGTTTTGATTTCATGCTTATTGCTTTGAGATTTACATAGTCTCATAATAACACTTACCAGCCATCTGGTTTCCAGAGGAAAAACTTTTTTTTCTTACTGGAAAGGCTAGGACATAGCATGCACCATTTAAAAGCTCATTGTCTGGAAATTACATAATGACTTTGTGTTTTCAAATTATTAATTAGCGATTAATTCAGAAAACCAGCAGGTTATGCCAATTCCAGGGGAAATACAATGTGTTTTGTGCAACCTCGCAATTCCTACCAGCAAGAAATCAAATTAAGGTAGTAAAAAAGTGAGCAGGGTTGTTAAAGAAATCAAGTATCTTGTAGCATACACTTCTAGTTTATTTTAAAAGGTGTAGTTTGCTTATTTGTATTTTTGGGTTTATATACCTGTATGCGTAAAGATATATAACTGTAAGTGTCACATAAATGTTATTTTTCAGTAAATCCTACTGTGCCTGTGACTTAGACTACCGTATGCTTATATTACATATTCCCAATGTGATAATGAAAGTCAGTTTTTTTCATGGTGATTGTAAGGTATATATGCTGGTGAAGTACAGATTAGTAGACCATTATATTGTCAGTTATCACAATAAATACCATAATGCTGTTGTTATTTGAAGATCTTAAAAAAACCCAATACAAAACACATTGAATCCTTATGGTGCACCATAGTAAACTACAGCAAATATTATCATTATAATTAATCATAAGTCATAATTTTGCAGGCGAAATGAGATCTGAATGTCCACAGAGAAGAACCTATGAATTAATATTCCTTTGCAGTGGACCCTCAGGTTGGGACTGCTTTACTGGAGGGGCACTGTTGATGCCCAGTTTGTGGCTTGTGGCATTTTATTCCACCTGACTTCTCAGATTATTTGGTTTCTATTTAAAATACAGGTTATTAATTTCTCTTACAATGTGATCTAAAGATTTAATTCTAATTTGAGACCCTTCATTTTTGTTCTGCATATTGATAAACTTCATTACAGGATTAAAAACAGTGAATCCCCTGTAGTTATTTCAAAATGAAAGCTCTAAGAATATAACTAATTACATGATTCTATAGCTTTTACATTCTGTTAAGTAGTATTTTTATTATATTTGTCAAATGATAAGAATCTCACTAAGCTAAATTACCATTCATTCTAGTACGCATCTACTAGACAAAGATCATGAAGTTTGAGGTTTAGCTAATTCCTAGCATCTCAGCTTTCCTTTGCTGTTACTTTAGAACTACCAGTTACTTAAAGCATGGTGTTTGTTTTTTTCCATGTGTGTCTCTTATATCACCTGCTGTGTATTTAAGTTTTTCCTTTAAATTTGTCATTGAGTTATGGATGATTTAGGTGTGCTTACTTTTTATTGATGTCTAACCCATATTAGCACTGAATTCTATGTACAAGTTCTGTGGCTTTGATAATGTTATTAGAGATTGAATTTGGGCTTTCGGGCTCATTTTTTCCACAGTATTCTGTTTAGCTTACATTAAAAAAAGGGGTGGGGCGGGAGTAATAATAATTCAAAGAGAAATAACAACATGTGAGAGAAGTCATGAGTTCATTGCTGATTCCTGGACCTTGAAAGTCCAGTTTCCTTTTTCTGATTTAATTGCATGATGGCATACAGACATGAGAGGCCAGTTTCCATCTGAGGAAATGCAGCTAGAAACAAAAGATGAATAATCTTCAGCTACATACAGAAGTAGGAAATACTAAATAAGCAGAAGAAAAAATACCCCTCAGTTTTCTATAGCAGTATAGGGTGCCTTTGCTGTATCAGAAAAATGTAAGGATTTTGTCTTGAAACTGGGGATGTAAAATTACAGTGAGTAATGAGTATGTATTCCTCTGATCCCTTAATGTACTTGATGCGAGGTTCTGCTTTCATCGTAGCTAACGTGCTGGCCATTAAGTACGCTGCAGCAGCATCATTAGTGGCTTCAAAGTGCTTCTGCTTGCATGATATTTTTCCATCCAGCAGGTAAGCGAGACCAGTGATTAGCAAATACCAATATCTATCACTCACTACTCATGTGATTGCTAGGGAAGTTCTGTGTTTGGAGTAAAGGATTCATTGGAGTTGGAAGTAGAGAGTGAACTTTTGCTGCTTTCATTGCTCTGAAAAGCTTTTTGCTCTGAGCATGACTTGGCCATGTGCAAGATAAAATTTGCTATAGTGGTTGTTGGTAAAGGAGATAGGCTGTAGAGAAAGACTTCTGAGTAGCAGGCCATGTATTACGTATGCATTTGAGATACTGAATGATGAGATTGGGACACATGAATAAGCTTCTGTTGCTTACTAGTATCACAGTTTGCTATGTCTGGAGGAAAGGATTCATTGAAAATCTCTGGATCCTGAATCCTCAGAGGATTTCATTAGACTGTTTGGAGCAGTATGATGTAGATGTTGTTTAACAGGTGTTGACTGCTAGGTGTAGACGTGTCTGTTGGACTAGAGACCATTGAAGGTTCCTTCCAACTCAAAACATTCTATGATTCTATTCCTTGTTCTCATAGGCTGAGTAAAAAAAAAAAAACCAAAATCCTACTAAATTGCTCCTTTAATTTTTGTATACTTTTTTGGACTTAAAATGAAAGAAGAGGAGGAGGGAATTTCCTTTATTGGAGAGGTGAATATCAAAACTTAAAATACTTTACCTGTAAAAACCAACATGAATATATGTTAAAAAGTTCCAAATATCTCATACATTTATTTTTAGACAGTCGTATAGATATAAAAAATCAGTGATACTTATTGTATATGTAAGAAGTATCAAATATTTATATTTTTATTAGATACATAGAATTTTAATGAAAGACACAGAACTAAAAAGCCATCTTCTTACACAAATGATGCTTTTTTTTTTAATCCTGTAGAAAAACCCCAAAGCCAACGACAATCCAAACCCCAAACTTTTTTCATACTTATATAGCTTAAACAATCCTCTGGAACTAGATAATATTTTCATCAATCTTAGCCATTTATCAGGGGGCAAATTACTTTGCCAGTATTTCAAATTAGATTGCCAGTAGTTTCTAAAATTATTTTGTAAAAGTTAGCAGGTGGGAATCATAGAGAAATAAATCATGGGTTTAAAAACTATGCAAAATTACCATAATCCAGGCAAAAATGCTTCAGGGATAATATTTCTCTACAAGCAAACAGGAAATTTTCCTTTTCTTGCTGTTACATTTAAGAAAACAACTGATAAACTATCGCTGCAAATTATTCGTAATGTAGAAGGTTATCTGCAAGCATCATAGATCCATCTCTGAGAGCTTTATCCCAAACTCCGATTTGCTTTGTAGGCCTTAGGTAAAAATTTCCCTCAGGTATGGTATTGAAACAGGATGCTTGTTACCTCTGTCCTTCTCTTTCTGCTTTTGTACTATGAGAAATACACAGAAGAACAATCTGCTGTTAAGATCTTATGACTGTAGGCAGATTAAGACAGCTAAGAGAGAAAGTAAAGAGTCTTCTCGCTCTGTATCTTTGTGTTTGATAATATCTCTATAAAAAGTTGTTCCTCCTGATTTATTTTGCGTACACTGAAGTTACAACCTTGACTGAGATGCCACCTTCTAACAAGTGTTTACAGAGAAGAGTTCATTGTCAGTCTCAGAGATTGCAAATGTGGCTGCTTACATTGGTAAATGGGTGGTCAAGATGGGATAGAAGTAGGAGGAATGGGGTAGAACAATTAGTGAGTACAGTTTATAAAAAGACTTTTGTCATTGTTAGCACTTATTAATAGTTTCAAAAACCTGGTTTCAACTACAATCAACTTCTTTTTGAAATCTGTCCTGTGGGAAAGTAGTTGATAATTTGAGGGGGTGAGTTGGTATTTGTTTGTTTTGTTTGTTTGTGACTATTTCTGTTTTCTTGCTCTCTGATAAAATAGAACGTTTGTTCCAAAACAGACAAAAATTCAAAGTGCTAATGCCACCCTAAATATTGTAGATGAAAAGAAATACTTAAGAACCAACTTATGCAGCTTACTGTCCATTCACAGACACTAGACATGTGCTCTTCAGTGCTCACTTTCAGTGCTTTTCATTGAATGCTTAAACCATGAATATGCCAAAATGTTTCAAATTGGGAAATTTATACACACAACTTGCTTATGTGAAAACACAGTAGAAAACAGTAATTTCAGTTTTACTGCATGGAGATTGACTTACCTGAATTTGCTGCACTGACACCTTGCATGTCAGTGCTAGCTCGGGTGCATTAGCCCTGTATGGTAAAAAAAGCACAATTATTTTTTAGCCATTAAGACAGGCTTTGTAAATTTGTCCTAATGACACTGCTTGAGTTAAGCAAAGTAGACATAGGAGATAAGTTTAAATGCACATTTAATTGTGACAAGGTATTACCTGTTGAGTCTCAAGTTTTTCTATTAAATCTGGCAAGAGTTGACTGGTGAGACGTACAAAATGTCTGAAGTGGCCTGTGTCTGCTCAGGTGAGGGATCATCAGAAGCAGAGATCTGGCTTCCCAAGGACATAAAAAGATCTTTAGGGGAGTCCACCAAAAACCTTCCTTGTGGGACTGAGGCACCCCTAACTTGCTGAAAGATGCGATACAGTTCTCCTGATATATGTAGGTGTTGAGAAAATTTTAAGGTTTGGACATAATTGGCTATTTTGTGTATTCAGGAAGGAAAATAGGAGCTGAATCAGGATCAGTGACTGTACAGTAGGTGGCTTACTGATACAAAAACCTCCTCCCCCTTCTTTTCTAGTTTAAATCACGTTCTATATTTCAATTATCCACTTTACCCTAGAGCAAGAGCAGATACTGTTATTTCCATTATTTTTTCCAAATTATATAGATACATCATAATTAATACATTCTGAAAAAGCCCTTCCCAGGACAAAACTGCTATCACTTATTTGTCAGAAGACAGAACAATGTTGCTAGTTCTAGAAGATCCAGATACCCTTCTCTTTTATTCTTTGGAGTACTCAAACACACTTTGTAGGTTTTATTTTCATACATGGGATGTATGATCCCCAGTGGCATGGGATCAGTTAAGATGCCTCTGAATGCACACCCTTCACTGCTACCAGTTCTGCAGTCATGTTGGCATCATAGAACTGTGGAATTCACTATTAAAACTTCCACTAATCTTTATTCGAGGGAGTAGGAGTTTCAGAATGAAGTTGCAACTATTAAGTCTTCTGTACTGTCACTGGTGCATTACATCTTAAAAAAACCCTGGCATTTAGAGACACACATAGAAAGATCCGTACCTTGAGGGTTTTCTAGTATGCCAACGCTGACTGCCAGCAGGAAGGAAGATTTGAGGAGAGGAAGATTCTGTGCCCTCTATGACAGTTGTATTTTAAAACAATTTCAGTTCTTCAGCAAGTACGATCTTTTATGATTATTTCTGCCTGCATATTGTGTAATAGCAGTGCTCATATTGAGGTAAAGTTTATAAAGCCTCGGGTTCATCTGCAGGATAGATTTCTGACTTCTGTAGGCCATACAAGGTGCACTTTGCAAAACAGAGCCCCAACAGTGAAAGAATTGCTGTGACTCTTTTATGGATAAGGGTGTTAGAGTACTAAGCTTGTATTTCAGCCTGAACCCCTACTTGAAAACCGAGGTCTGATATTTAACTATAGCTCATGCAACTCATGTTTTGTGCACATTTTTCTTTTTTTCCCATGCAAATGAAACTTTGGCATTAATAATGTTTTTCGAAATTAATGTCTCTCTAAGCATGTTTTGAATGGTCAGTTTTCCATCATTTCATAATATTGATTGATTAGAAATACTCCAGCCTTGGCTCTGAGAGCAAACTGCCTATAGGCACAGTCAGTTTTGTTGTGGCTTCTTGGGTAACGGTAGGAGAAGACAAGAGAGTGAATGAAAGTGAAGTTCCAAATTAGGGGAACATTTAAAGGTCTTTGAAAAGTTTATGTACAAGCACGGTCAATACTGTCATGTACCAAAGTGCCAAAAGACCTAGCAGTAAGGAATATTAATCTACTTTTATAAAATCAAAGGCTTCATATTTTTTGCTGTAAAGAAATAATTTGAATAAAATTTGACCCTTTCTACAGTAGTCCGTGGGTCAAATTGAGCCTACTATTAAAATTCTCTAATATCTTTCTTGTATTAGCATTTCAAAACTCAATTTAAATATTCACAGAGCTCTTTTTTTTTTAATAAACTTAACAAAATTCAGGTAATTTCCTTCAACTTTCTTGATTGAAGGAAGGCAGTAGGTACAGATATAAAAAAGATGTACAGCTACGAGCAAAACCTGAAATCAATTATATATAAGAAATAACATAACACATGGAAAGAAATTAATCAAAAGGAAAAATTTCTGCTGTATGATTTTCTTGGTCTGCTACCTGCAGGCAAGGAACGTAAATGAAAAAAAAAAAAAATCAGCATTCTTCTTACAGATAAGGGAAGAATTAATAAAAATGTTTTCTTCCTACCAGATCCCCTGATGCAACTTATGTTAAAAGTGAGTGGCTGCAGGAATAACTTATGTGTTTAAAAGTGTAACTCCTTTTTTTGGGCTACAGAACTATACTTTTATACTTTATCTTGCTGTTAAGTTCAATTACATCAGGTTGGTATGGATTTATAGTGTCCAAAGAGCATCTCTTTTCCATTCCTTTTTCTATTAAGTTGGTTGTTAAATCATGGTCATAAAGTTTCTCCCAAGCTGAGCATGAGAAATGGTTTATTCTACTTGGGTGCCACAAATGAAGGTGTCAGGAGTTGACGCAGTCTTCCAATCGGGATAAAACTTGGGAACTTCAGCCAATTTACATAACTGACTGTAGAGATTCAGCATGCGCAGGTAGCATTGCGTCTTTTGAGTATAGCTGTAAAAACATAACAGGGATGACAGAAATAACTTGGTTAAGCTGAATAGAAAACTCAAAGGACTGAAGGAGACATTTCAGTAAAAGTGGGAGTGGTTTGTTTGACAAATATTGAGCTCGTTAAGAAATATATGCAAGGGTTTCTTGTTTGCCTTTTTTTTTCCTAAACTCATTTCTCAGTTTGCACTTCAGTCACCTACTGCCAATAGAATTTTTAATTTTAAAGCTATTCCTGCAGTGGTCAGTTTGTCAAGATTAGGTATTGCCGTCTGCCACCTAACCAAAGTATATTTAGGCACTGCCTTGTCCTTTTCTCTCTACTTTCATGGAATTACACAATTTAAAACATTTCCAGTTCTCGCAGGGAGGAAGGGAGAGGCAATATTTTTTATGAGGAAATTTGAAAATTGGGATCTTTATTAACTAGAAGCCAGAAAAAGAGAAGTAGAATGGACAGTCTTTGGGTCTGGTTGTTGGGGTTGGGGGAGCAACTAGTTCAATAGGAATTTTTTTTGTATTATTTTCTTTTATTATCATCTATGATGTTAGCTGCTGTTGTGTACTTCCCTTTCTGTGGTTGATCTAGATACCTGTAGTTGAACATTCTCCTTCTCAGGGGAATATTGAATGTCTCAGTGATTGAACAATACCAGGCAGTCCTAGTGCTTGACAGAAATTGTAAATTTATTCTCTCACTACAGCATATATTAATCTCGTATTTTATCAATCTTCACCCTGGTTGAACATACAAGGTCTGAAATACTTGAGCCTGGATACTTAAAAAGTCTCTACAAAACCCATGAGAAGGCCAGCTTCCCAGCAAGGAATTTGGGAGTATGTTTTTGCTGATGTCTTGTAAAAACTTCTCTGAAAGGAGAAGCTGGATTGTTTCTGTTGTGATTGTTCACATCACTGCTATGGTTCACATCACTGCTAAGCTTGTCTCCAGGCTGCTGTAAAAGCATAGGCATTGGAAACAACCACTCCTTTCAGTTAACTGTATGGCTGAAGAAGTAGCTAAGAAGTCTTGTATAGAAATCTTCCACAAGGAAATGAACTCTGGACTACTGTGGGATGTCTTAACCCCAACTGCCGGATTCAAAGTGAAATAAGTTGAACCCTCTTTAATACTTCTAATGTTCCTGACTGAATGATGTGAATCAATATAAAGTATTTGCCTGCTGTTTTTCTTAGGTGATTGTATTTAGAAGAAAATGTTCTTGAAACAGGAGACAAATTTTTCTCAATTCATTTTCCTGAAGCTTTTCCCTCTCTAATCAGAGGGCATCGCATACCTGGGTTTTACTATGAGCTAAAGATAATCTCTGTGTGTGGCAGCATGCTTTCTTAGGAAATATTGGATGGGTCCCACAGAACATGCATGATGTTGATCCAGTGAATTTCAGACCTCTCCGATTTATTGGAGTTATTGTTTAATGCTACTGCATCTAATTATACTCATTAACCTCTCCCCAGCCACTCACTGTCAAGTATTGTAGGCTTTCTGAAGCATTCTTAATTTGTTAAGAGCACTGATTTATGTTGCTGCTCTGGGAATGTAGGAGAATATTGGTAGGTAGGAAGGAAGCTAACCACTTAACATTTTCATGAAATAATTATTTCAATGATACTTTCCCACTGTAGGGTACATGGATTTTAAGTGCAAAGCACTGGACAGGAAAGCATATAAGCATGTGCTTAATTTGAGCCTGCGTTTAAGTGGTTTGATTTAGGGAGAATGCTGATAAATTTGACTATGAGAAATGAATACAGAACTTCCCCAGTTTAATGTTATAGATTTTCCATTATTTCATTACGGTTACAGTACCATAAAACTGAAGTCATGCATTGAGGTATCAGGACTTAACGTGCTCAAGGGGTCCAGTGCTCAAATTTGTGTTCTTAGGAGTTTTCATTGTAGCAAATGCATCTTTTGTGAAGTGAGTGCAAACCCTTTGGTGGTTCATTCTTACACCTTTCCATGTTATTGAAGTTCCTGCAGTGTTGATTTTGTTTTGTTTAGCTAAACATGGCCTATCCTTTCAAGCGATGAGGTAGCATCTGTTACTCATTGTGTAAATATTGCCACTTACATAGCTATCTTTTTGTGTTTGTATCTAGGTTTCTGCATTTATATTTAAGTATATGACTATTTGAGGAAGATTTATATATCTTTTTAGCATTTAATACATTAATAGTGCTAAAAAAGTATGGCCTTGAGTGTCTGTAAATCTGGTAAAAATTAGGGAGCACAATTCAGATTTCCCCACACTGCACAGCCAAGTGGCCTCAATCAGAAGTAATTTTCTCCATGAAGGCACATGCAACTCGCTCCTCAGCCTCTCCTCAGTAGATTTTGTTATTTGTATCAAATTATATGTGGTTTTTCAAAGTGGACTACTGTGTCCACTAAACCATACAGATTTCTGCCGCATTGATTCTTTCGTTCCTGTCACTAAGTGTACTGTTTTCTACTGCCTCTTGTTTGTCTATGTTATTTGAAAAAATATTTAAGATTTATGGTCATATCAATAAATATTAATGAAGTAAAGTAAGTACCAAGAAAATAACAAACCTTTGAAAATTCCTGTGTTGAGTATTTGCTTGTTTTATAAAGGAAATATTTTTTTTAGGACCTCATGCAAAATCTTCAGTGAAGTAATGCCGACTTCTTTTGCCTTTAGTACCACCATTGAAGATGAGAGATTGAATTTTTACCTTGCGCATTTGGGAATTCTTAACTGTACCTAGCTAATCAGAAGTGTTTCAGAATCACCTCTCCTTGGGTTACATCACATTCTTTTATAAAGTGCTAGTAGGAAAAGAATTGCTTAAGCAAAAAGACAAACATCTAGAATTAACTATTCAACTAAATTCTTAAACCATTTCAGTTTGGAATGTTACTGTTTTATTTAAGCCTAATCATATCTCAGAGCTGTTTACTGTCAGACCACTGTGACATTCAGATGAATTTCAGTAGTAGGAATTACTTGGATTTGCATTACAGTGTCATTATGGCAGTTGGTGGTTGTAAAGTCACACTGATCAGCAGTTATTGAAAAGGATTTTTCATCAGAACAGGGATGGGACCTTAACCGTGTTCCAATTGAAATAAAAGCAAACACAGTACCTCTTGTGCCGTAGGTACTTAATAACATGATTGGTCGAAGTAATGAGTGTAATACTAAATCAACAATTTAAAAGAAATGCAGAAGTGTAATACTAAATTAAGTGATTAAGCTGTATTTGGTCTGTTGAAGGTAATATATCAGCATAATAACAATTGGGGAAAAAAGCACTATCAGGGGAAACAGTTGACAGAAACTGTTATTTTTAGACTTATTTTTGTCTATATGACTCTGTATTTTTAAGTATTTTAAATTGGGGAGGAAGTTGAGTAAATGCTATGTAGGTTGTTTCCTAAATGGAGAAGCTAGTAAAATTTGAAAACCAACCTATATGTTTTTAAACCAGATAATTTCTTAGTTCTCTAGCTGACTTGATTTACCCATATCAGTAAGAGGCTTCTGGAAGCACATGGCCAAATTAGGCAAACATGAGCCTTCAGCGTTTATGTGCTTGCATCAGTCAAGAATATATAATTGCGTATGATCTTTATTGTGAGGTTCTGAAAATTGATTTTTATTCATTGTCTATTTATGCGCAAGTAATTAAACGGAGCAGTCAAGAATAGAGTTCAGTCTGTTTATACTTACTAGTAACTGGTTGTTGATTTTACTGTTTAACCTGCTCAGTGTTTGAGTAATAATTAAAAATAGCCACAGAAATCAGATGTTGATAGTTCACATGAAACTAGCAACCAAGAAACACTTAATTTTGCTGGTACTCTTGTGGGTTGGTCTTATTCATGTTGAACAAAGCCTTACTCTTTAGTTAAACGTTACCAGTTTATAGGTCTAGGCATGACCTGATTGTATTTGAACACTTAAAAGATGACTCAGGATAAGTATGACAGAATTCGTCCCAAGGATCAGGTTGTAGATGGGTGATTTAGACAAGGCAGCAGCAGCCTGAAACCTAGGAAAAATATTTATGCACTGGTCTGTCAATTTCAGCAGAAGTCATGCTGATTTTTTGAGTGCGGGGTCTGATGTTAGCCCCTGAGGTGAGCTGTTACGTAAATCTCTGATGTGTGCCCATATGCGACTGGATAAACATCACTGGCTTTTGTATGTGGGTTGGCATAGCGAAAGCTGGCATAGGTGCATGCATCTGATCTTACTTGGATGCGACAATCTTTACATTCCTGTTTTCAAATGCTTGGACACGTAACTTTAGGAAGTGTTACATGCCTGTTCATAGGTAGGATGTATCTATGGAAGTATTTGTCAAGATTTTTTTTCAGTCTGAGATTTCTTTAAAAAATAAAGACCTAACTCACAAAATGACAGGGGTTTGAACCTGTGCTGTGGAGCTGGTGTGTACATTGTTTTTCTTCTGCCTTCTTGGAAACAGTGTCAATGGAAATCATGAGGTGTGTGTTTCCATGACTGCTGCAAATAAAATCATCCCAACTGCACTTTTCTTAATTAATGTGTGGTGATTATTAGCTTGTTGATTATGTACTGATGAGCTGATCAAACAAAGCCGTTTAACATCTAGAAACAGACCTAACTGTCATGTACACATGCCAACTGAATTACTTGCAGATACTTTGCTTTTGCTGTGTTTTACAAGGCACTTATTGAATAAGTCAGATGACAAAGAGCCAGTCATTCAGCAGGAAACTGACTTACACTGAAATACTGGCTGAAGTTTACATTTTTTTCCCTCAAATTTAAAATATTTTGAAAATTTTGAAAGGCATGTGACTGCTCTTGAAAACATGGCATTTATCCATCTTTATACATGGCAGAAACATATGTTTCCCTAAAATAGCATATTTTTGTCTTTGTGTTTGCTTGTCCTTCCTAGTTTATTTATCCAGACATTACCAGGAGTGCACATCAATAAGTGGCTCTACAGATAATGTCACATATTGATAATATTATGAAATATGAAAGGTACTTTTTGATAGTTTGTGCAGAACCACTTGTGCTTTCATTTCTGCTGTGAAACTGGACACATGAAAGGTGCTAAATCTGCCCATGTTTAGCTGCAGTGCATGCTACTGCTTTGTTCTCTGTTCTGTACAGTGTGATACCCACTCTTCATTCTCTGTGCATATGCAGTTGCTGGATTTTTTCCACACATGTCTAGAAGGTGCAATTAACAGTAATGGATACTTTGATAGTGAGGATCTTTATTTCTTCAGCCATAATAATAGCCCCTTATTTTAGGAGATATATTGTTGAATGACAGCTAGTCATTGAGCTGGTTGGTGGGTGGGTGTCCGCAAAAGCAGGTTCATTTGGTCAGATTCTCATTTGGCACAAATAGTCCTGTTTCCATGTAAGAGAGTAGGCTATATTAATTTATGGAATCCCAGCTGGGAATCTTAATCAATTTCAATAAAAAGTAGCCATCATTTTCCTCTGAAGCAAGAATTATACAACCTTGCATGGAATGAATTTTGCTGTTTTAATAAATGTAGGTAGTCACAGGTTCATAATGAATTATATAAAGTTAGAGTGTAGTCAATATTTGATTTCTTTTAAAAATTTATCCCTTTTCATGAAATGCAACAGAATCATTTACGTATTGTATCTCAGCATGATAGATTATATAGGAATAGTGTATTTAATACTGGAAAACTATCATATAAATACAAATTACATTTTTTTCATTAGCTAGCTAGCTTTCATTTCAAGGAAGAAATAGTCAATTATAAATGAGGGTGTCCTTTCATTGGAGAGTGAAATATGTAATTTTTTTCAAGCCTCAGCCATGTATAATGAAATCTCTCTTTTGAAATCCAGTCTTAAAATGGATTTTGAAACATACTGACATTTAATAAAATCTCAGTTAAATTAAAATATGTTCAGTTATTTCAAATCTCTATTTTAATCTAGGGTAATTTTCTACATCCTGCACAGGAGATGTCTTTAGCAAATAGTTACTATTAACCAGTGATTGTTAAGTGATAAGAAAGAAGTTTTTATGTTTGAGTACATTCCAGTTGGTAACGTGAGTGTTCTGTACTAGATTTGTCAGATACTGGCTCTTCAAGAGGATCTGTAGCAGTGATAACTGCCTAGATTACTAGAAGAAGGATCAAAGACGCCAGGCTGCCATTTCAAATTCAGACTCATGTCCTGCTTCTGTAACTGGCTTGTTTCTGCAGCCCTTGGCTAGTAGTTTACCATGATGGTTGTTTGGCCTCTGTGAAATGAAGTGATAGTCTGTCCAAGTCCTGTCTATTGACTGGGAGTCTATTAAATGGTCTAGCAAATGGGTGATCATGGATACCATTAGGTTCTGGTTGAAGCAAAATGGCAGAATAAGCTGAAGTTTATACTGTCAATACCTTTGTAGTAATTCACTGTTGTCAGTGCCGTTAACTTGACAAATGAAGCTTGTAAAGGGAATGTATTAAGTACTGTAATTCAGCATCGAAAAACAATGACTAATAAACAAGAGAAGGCTCTTTACTGTTTACTGGGGTTTACAAATGTAGCTTTGATTTCTATTGTTAAAACTGTTAATACTGGAGCCTGATGAATAATTAAAAAACCCATCTATTACTAACACACTATTAATAATACTTTGCATATTCTGATTTGAAGTCATCAGGAAAACAGTCACTTTCAATTTCAATTTCCATAAAATGTTATTTGTCTAATTCCAATAAATGCTGAACACAGCTGTGGAAGAAAAACTAGCCAAAGACCTCCAGTTATAAGTTCACTAAGGCTATGTTTCCCATTGTCCTGTTAGATGGTTTTGCCACAGTGTTCCTGATTCTTTTTAAAGGGCCGCTTGAGGATGCCATTGAGGATGAAGAAGAAGAGTGCCTGTCTGAGGAAAATGATACTGTCTCAAAAGAAGACTTTCCATTGGAGGAAAGCTTTTCTGCAGAGTTTGAGCCTGAAAATCTGAACTGTGAAGAAGTGGAATACTTTTGTAATAAAGGTAATCATTGTAGCCCACCTCTTGAGGAAATACTGGCCATATTCTGCCCAATTGGTCAAAAAGATTCTTTTTTGTTGTTGTTGTTTGAAATGTACAAAAAGTCCTGTTAATACAGTACCTTAAAAATAGGAAAAAGTCACTTGTGGAGTTCAGTCTGGCCAGGGGGTAAATATTTAAAGATGCTGGAAAATGTACTTTTCAGGGAGGTGAATCGTCTTGCCTTTAATATTTTCCTCCAAGAATGTTATTTTCTATATATTTAACTGTAGAGAACAGGCCTCAGAAGTCAATTATTATCAGATCCAAAGCCAGCAATGCAGCCTGTCTGTTCATTGCTTCTTTGCCTACGAAACATTGCTTGAAAACCAGATTGTGTCCGTAGATTCTAGTATTAAAATCGAGCTTATTATGGAACTTATTATGCGTCGCAGAAGAGTAGTGATTTGTGAAAAGATAACTTTTAAAGTTGCAGGTGCCTTTTTGATGCATTCGTTACTTGCAATTTATTGAAGGTAGAGGTATTTTAGCATAAACTGCACCAGTTCATTCATGCCCAATGTTCAGTCTGCAAGGTTGTGCTGTTTCCCATTCAGATGACAAAAAGTGCACTATCGTAATGTTATTTAGAACATTTATTTAACTTTCTTTCTGCCAGATTTCTGCTTGATTGCTTTATTGTTTGTCTTCTGCAGGTAAGGATGCCTATGAAATAGCTGGAGTTCTTGTGTTGATGTTCTTCTGTTAGTCCACAACCCCCTCACACATTTGGATATTGATGATTTCTCTGTCTGTCCTTTCCCAGATATTGACATACATTTTCTCATGATAGCTTGATACGGTCCTGTTTTTGTGTTATTTTCATCTGTCTTTGAGAAAGTAGAATAAATCTAAAGAGTCAAATGTTATGACTACAGAATGTTAATCTTTCCTAGAATCTTTAGCCGTTAGTGGAGGTGGCATAAAAATGTATTTTCTACTTGTCCTTTAAGTAGCTTGCAAACTTTTGAAAATATAATTTACTTTTTGTTCTACAGGTTCTTGATACTTAGTTGGTATCCTAAGAGATCAAAGCCAGTCTAGTCAACAGCTTAGAGTTTAGCTGCTACAAATCTTACTGTGAAGGAAGAGAGACCAGATTATGAATGGAAATGCTTTACAAATGGGGAGTTAAGTGCTATTATAACTATACTGTAAACAAATACTTCAATTACTGTGCATTTACTTGTTCACATGCCTCTCAGACATCATTTTCCTTAGCTGAGAAAAAGTACCATTCCTGTTATTGGCATTACTAAATAATTACTTAAACCACTATTTGCATACTTACACTGGTGTCTCTTGAGTTCCTTCTGTCAGCAGTGGAAGACTACGCACCAGTGTTAGTTCATATCAGTTTGATATCATCATTTCTCTATACTTCTTACTGCATTTCTAGGGTACATGAATGGAAATACTACTGTTTTGGGTGAAATCCAGAAAAATACATTTGTTTTTGTTTGTTTATAGCAATCAATATTGCAAATTCATATTGAATTTGAGGATATCTTGGCACTTTCCTTGAATGGACACCTTTTTCAGAAAAAAAACATGAATCCATGGAATATTGTATTAAACAAGATCAGGAAATTATATGGGAATACATTTAAATCTGACTCTTGATTATCATATATCTTATTAAGCATATCTGCTGATTCTTGAAGCTGAATACTTTTGACTCCCAAGCAGTTCTTTTTCCAAGTGTGTCGTAGTTATAATAAAATCTTGAACCCATCCACTGCAACTGTTGCAGAAGAAAAGTTGAAAAGGCAATTTCTGAGATGAAGGGGCCCATAAAACCCTAATCTATTTCCAGCTGAGGCAGTGTGACAGAAAGTCCCATTTTGAAGTAAGTTGAGAGTATCCCTGGAAAAGGGTGGAGTGGGAGACTAGATATGTTTTTATTATACTAGATATATTGGTTTTTATTATTGTCTCATCTTCCGTTGGATGTCCTTCATGTGTGTCCCCATGTTCTTCAGTGTCACATCTTATGTGTAGTACATGTAGTACATGAGGTCATGTATGTTTTTTCTGAATATTAAACCGAAGAAGACAAAACTAGTCTGGAAAGCAAATAATTTTTTTCTGCCCTTTCTTAGTGAAAGGGTTTGTGACTGTATTGCATAGTAAATACTAAAAGTAAGAATGATTGTCATGATTTTTTCATGAATCTGTTAATCATTCATAACCTGCTTTTTTTTTTTTTCCTTTCTATTGCTTTGGTATTGAAATTAAAAGATGGTATGAGAAATAAGCTGGTTTTCAAAAAAGATACTTTTTCTTTATGCATTATGAATGAAAGCTTGAAAACGACATATGTACCAAATAGGTTAGAGAGCAAATAAATGCATTCTGATTTCTGTTTTGAGGGCCAGACTTTTCTGATTTTTGCTTGGGTCTTTGACAGTCTGTAAACCACAGATATCCTCAAAGGAGGGAAAAAATAAATGTACATCTGCATTTTCTCATGTGACAGGTTTCTCTTTCCCAGAAAATATCAGAATTGGCACATAAATCCTTCATCTCTGCATTCTCATGCTAGCATGGACCATTAAAGGTTCTAGAATGTAAGGGGATTTTTACTGGATATAAATCTTCATCTATCCTGGCTCCCTGTTTCCCTCTGTGGAGTTTCTTCCTATCTGATCTAGAACAAGAGAGCAAGTGAGTAGTGGGGCTTTCTGCAGAAATCAGGAGTCATGGCAACAAATGGCACAACTGTTAGGGACAAGGTATTTGTGAGGCTTCATACTTCCCCAGCTGTGTAAATCCAAGCATCATCTAAAACCAGAGGCTTTTAACTATCCAAACTAGGCACTGATGGCAAAAATTTACTGAACTCACCAATCAGATGAATGAAAGTGGAGGACTTAAAGGTTCACAACTTGATAACTTTGGCTTTTTGACTGAAGAGTTTTTCCAGTCAAGCTGTGTGTGATCCTACTATGAGCAGGGAGCAGTCTCTTCCTGTCTAAATTGCAAGCAGCTAACCTTTATAAAGCCATAGTTGTCATTCCTACCTTATTAATTTGGGTTTGTGAGATTGATTCAGCAGAATAGTTGCCAGAATTAGAAGGTGAAGGCAAAAGCCTCTGCAAAGTGTGAAGCAAATTAATCACATTGATTAAGCTACATGTCATTTTACATCTTCTCCTTTCTCAAAACTATGATTTTGGCTGTTATTTTCACTTCTCCTTTTACTCATTAATGGCTTTTATGACAAGGAATCTGGAAAATTCCACCTTCCCCTCAGGTTTGCAATGCCACAAAACCAGAATTAACATTGCTACATGTGAATAATTATCCCTGTGTGGCCTTCATTTACACTCAAATCTGAAGAGGTGAACAGTGTTTAAACATGTAAATATTAAAAGCAAAAATGGAAATTAGAAACCTAGTATTTATCATTTTAAGCCTGTAACTGTGAATTTTAACCTTTGGATGAAGTTGCCTATCCAAGAAGGAATATTTTAGAAGAGCCTCAGAATAGTTGGCAGTTAGAAGTTTGATTTGTTTGCAATTTGACAGTGAGGTTAGGGGAAAGGGAATATTTTAGAAAAAGCAATGGTAATAAGTCATAGTGTTCTTCCACTACAAAGCTGCACTAGTCTCAGTCCTTGGGGAAGAAATGAAAACTTTGGTAGGATGTAGCCTTGGTGATAATGCATTGCATTTTGTCAGTTTGTGGATAGTATTTACAGATTAACATTTATAGGTAAGAATAAGAAAATGAGGTGATGCTAACAGAGACATGAAAAGTGAGCTGGGGGCATGATGGGGCTAATAAAAGTAGGAAAGTGATCACAAAAAGGGGGCATAAACAGCAGAACAGTACAAAAGCCAGAGTTGGAGATGATGGGATGAAAAACAAAGTATGAAGTCGAGTTCTCTTGAACTTGAACTATGGCTGTGAAGTATCATTTGCTTTTTCAGGCTCTGACCACTGTGTCATCCTGCCTAGATACTGTCAGGAAAAAGAAAAAAAGTGCTCTCATCCATTACTTGGAAAGTTTGCCATACTCATAGGGCAGTGGCACCCCTCTTCTCTGTAAAAAGCAGGGAGAATAGGAGCCTTGTCCACTTCATAAGGGTGAGATCTGGCTAAACAGATTACAGTTCCTTGTGACCTTCTTAGCAGACGTGCTCGATGAGGGATTAGCTTTCAAAGTAAAAGTTACCTTGAACAATGAGAGGGATCACTTGAGATTAGTAGATAGTGAAGTAGCTGTGTTCAGAGAAGGAAAGAGGCAAGAGAAGAAGATGGAGGAAGGACTCAAGAGAGAAAATGTGGGTCTGTTTCCAGAAGAAAGAGGCAAATGGATGAATGTACATATCTGACAATTAAAGACATATCCGTTTCTTGCTGCCATGCTTACCAGCACAATTCCGTTGAAATATCCTGTTCTTCTATTGTAGCTTCCCGTTGTTGCTCCATCATAAGGCTGCATTGGCACCAGCCCTCAGTGGAAGGATATTCAGTGGCTGTAACACTGCTGGTGACAGATTGGAAAGCAAATGGCTTCTGTTTCCATCTGTTACCTGTGCTTCAGTTAGTGACATAGGAAGATATGGGGGATACATAGGGTGGGATGAAGATTGATTGTTTCATGATGCAGTGCTTTTAGGATCTATAGTACAAAGTGCTATGTATGCCTGTAGCAAATCAGTGTCGATGCATGGTTGCAGTTCACAATACATTGCTTATCTTTATTTGTGGGGGAAGAGGGAGTTGAGGGGAGTGCAGTGCTGTCTGAAACTTGTACACAGTTCTAAGCAAGAGGAGAACTTGGGGAATATTTAGGCTTCTGCATAATGAGTGAATACCTGCTGCTGTATTCTCGTATTGTGGTTAGGCAGGAGGGAATGAGCTCAGAACCTGATCCATGATTTCTGCTTGTGTATTTTGCCAGTAGCTTGCCAGACCAGCTTAGGACTGGAATTTTTTATATTAAACCATGTGACCTGATTGTGCAGCCAGGCTTGAGATTCAGGGAAACAGCTGCAGTGTGATTCTCCATATAAGAAAAAGCATATACAAAGCTAAGTTCTACTGTGCATTAATCTTTCCTTTCATACTTCATGTGCAAAGCTATCATGCTGCCATCTGTAATACCAGACAAACTCTTAACACCCTGAAAATGATTTCTGTCTGTCCTGTTTTCCTCTGTGACTTTGGGTGTGTATGCCTGTGTGTGTGTATGTAAATATCTTTCACTTCTTTCATGTCAGGCATGTAATGGCTAACAATATGCTTGCTATTTTCTTTTTTGGGATCAAAAAGTAGAGTTATACCTTTCTCCCCTTCTCCCCTTCCCCTACCCCTTTTTAAAAAAAAAAAAACAGAAACCTTTTAATCAGTAATGTTTCTTTCATTTTCAGTAATGGATTTCATGACAAATTTCTACCTCTTTTGCTATAGCAAGTGGAAGTAGGATCAGCGTAAGGCAGCTATACCATAATCACTTTGAGCTCAATAAGGAGATCTTTACAGGCAACTTTCTTCTTATTTCTTAACGGGATTAAGAAGCTCAGCTCTTTAAATTCTTGCATATAACACTGACATTTTCAGGGTGTGTTTGGACCAGGGAGTTCAAAGAGAAGGAATAAAAAAGAAAAGCCAATATGACTTTGTTTTTTACCTTGCTGGAGGAGCTGTTTGTGCAAATCGCCTATAAGCTTATTGACCTGAATCTTTGACTCCTTGTTTTCTCTGGATTTGGCTGGAGTGTAGACACTGATAGAGCACTGATAGAGGTGATTGCACAGCCCTCGGCTTTAGTTGGCACCAGACACCCCCCCTCCTTGTGCCTGACATTATCTTTCCCTGGCAATACTTCTGTTCTGTTCTCTTGGAGCATGTTCCCTTTTTTTTTTTTTATTATTTGTTTGGTTTTGTTTCTTTTTAAATTTATCTTAATTCATTGCATTTTATTTATATAGACTTTCCAAGTAAAAGACACATTAATTCCTTTCAGTAAACGGAGACAGAAGGCATGTATGTGTACTGATGTATTTTCATTTCCTAGGATAACAAGAATCTGACCAAGAACTCACAGTGCTACTCCTTTGGAAAATACAATAGTTACCTCTTTTTTTGCATGTTTGTGAACCTGTGTTGAAATCTCGTGTCCCCCAGAATGAGGGTTCCTATGCATTCATCTGTATCCTATTCAGCTGAAACAGTTAAATACTGTGCATCTTCCATAGTTTTCATCAGATGCTGAATATGGGCAAAGAAAGGAAGGGGGTTCTCTGATAATAGCCTTTGAGTGGTGATGAGTCAGAATTAGACTGAATCCTGGCAGGATGAAAGGAGACCTTTTTCTTCTGAATATCAGAATTTGCCTTGTGCTTTACCTTTCATGCTTTCTCAATTTACTCTCACTGGAGGTCAGAGGACTGCCTGTTTTCTTGCTAGAAGAGAAGGAGGTATTTGAAAATACTGGAGTGAGTTTTCTGACCATTCACTTGAAAGCATGGAAAGGCTTCAAGGATAACAAATACAAGATTGTCTATCCTGTACTCTTTTCTACATACTGCTAACCCATGTGGAAACCCATCAAGCTGTATTTTCAGTCCAACTGAAATCCATCAACTTTAGTGGGATAAAAGCTTGCCCTGAGTTTGACAAGCAAACTCTTCTTCTTAAAAGAAATTTGTCATCAGACAGAAAACTGTATCACAAAAAAGAAACAAGCCATGTTTCAAGAAGTAAACGCGTAGATCCAAATAGAAAACATTATTTTAACTGTATAGAATTATAAAGTGGGAGGAACACTTAAGTAGCTTACTCAACTTTAAGCAGTTTATCAAAGCAACTTCAGCCTTTTCAGTCAGCACATTTTGGTTTTCTTAAGAACAATGAAATTGTGAATTCTATCACAGCTATCAGGAAAAGGACTATTTGGTTAAAACAAATAGAGCAATGTCCACTTTCTAGAAAGTCACAAAAATTGAACTTGGATTGACTTAAATTTGAACTTAAATTTGACAGGATATGAATTGCAAATTAGTAAGGGTAATCTTGAAAATATGAAATGCACAAATAGCAAATTTCAGCACGTGTTCTTAGTTCATGTGTACTATACAGCTGTTACTAATTTCATTTATAAAGAAGTCCATTTTGCCTTTTTGTCTGATTTGGTGTTCTTGACACAGAAATTCCAAATACTGTTTTAGAATTCTGAGATGTTGCCTGAAAAATTATTGTCAACCTATGTCCAAAAAGCAGAGTTTCTCACTGGCTGTATCTTGTATAAGGTGGCAGTGGGGTTGTTTGCAGGAATTTGCCTCTCTTAGGAACAGAAAAAATAAATGAAGCAAATGGTGAATTTATAACACTGTTGGATAAGTATTATATTATTGTTGGTTAGATTCTTGTGGATAAGACAAAAACAAGCATTTATTTGTGAGTGCTAAGTTTTTTCTTGGATTTGACTCTCGGAAGTCTAGACTGTTTTTGAAATAACTTATAATACAGCATGTATTTGGAAACGTAACGCCAGCGATAGGGGATTGGCTGCTTCTGATACTGAAGCGCTGTGACTGTTGATTATTTTAAATAAAAGCATCAAACAATTTACAAGGTAAATTAAAATTTCACTTTGTAAAAACAGATATATATTGATATTTGTTATGTAGCAGTGGGTGGAAATCACACGAAAACAGGATGTCTATATGATAACAATTCCAGCTGTACATAATAAAATGAGATTTTCTTGGCTGGATGATGATTTCTGACAGCATTTCTGCAGTGGGAGAAAACCAGAATTGTTATTAATTAAGTATAAATATCAACTTGCAGAAGAGTCTTCAAACTTAAGAGTTTAAAACTTACTAGAGTGTCTCTGAAGTCATCTCTGTTCTGCTGCAGGGTGTTTTAGCGTCTCATTGGATGAGACGCTAAATTCTCCATTGGAATTTTTGAAAATCATGCTAAGTAACAGACTTTGTTTGGGGGATCTAAATATCTTTAAAAATGTGCTTCTGCTGCTTTTCTAACCAAGTGCCTAGAGCTACATAAGTTTGAACCCCAGCTTGGTACTTGAATATGTCTTATAGAGTTCTTGTAATTGAAATTTTAATGGGGAAAGATTGAAAAGGCCGAAGACGTTTTTAGTTTGTTTTTTTGTTTTGTTTTGTTTTGGTTTTTTTTTTCTGTTTAAAGCTATAGAAACTTTTGCATAGTGAGTGTATCTGAATGATACTCATTTGTAGTACTGGTGCCACAAATTCGCTCCCTAAAAATTAGGATAAATATAAAACTCACTAATAGAAGGGAAGTCTGAATACAATTTAGAGAATATTTTCACTGTTCTGCAAGAAATACATGTGAACCATTGATCCTTGTCTTGAAAGGACTTCAAAAGCAAACGGTGCGATAATGAGAACGTATCAAACACTTGGAGAAAGAGGAAGGCCAGATGCAGTCTAGATGAAGTGACTGCACAGCAGTGTATTATCCCAGGAGAAAAATGCCATAGACGAAATGGTTAGAAATAATTGACACTGTTTTTTAATGTGACCACTGTGCTGAAATGTCATTGTGTCAAGATGTCATTTTGTTAAACAAAGTAGTGATTTTAATATGAGCTAAAATAGTTTCCATACTGTTATTTTGTAGAGTTAACAGCTTACACACATGTAGGTACTCAACGATACATGGATATTCATAGACCTTTCATAAATGTTAGGATAAGAGACATTTGCTGGATAAATAATTTTAAGAGTGCTTAGGGCAACTAGAAACATACAGTTATTTCAAATGAGATTTGTCCCAGGAGAAATTATGATTGTTAATCAGCATGACAGAAAACAATAATTGCTTGCAAAGAAGGAAAGTATTGAGATAATTAATGTAATCTGGTACAAAATGCAGTGGATTAACATGTACAAGTGTTGATTTCTTGCAGGTACCCTAGTAAATCAGTCATCTGAGGGCCAAATTTTGCTCAAACTTACTGTATTGGTAGAGGGAGTGCCTCAGTTGACTTTGGTGGGCTTCTCTGAAATTATTCCAGATATACATCAGATGAAGTGATAACAGAGTCTGGTAGTGATAGCATCAGATCTCTGCCTCTCTGTCTTTCTGTTCTTGCAAGGCTTGCAGAATAAATCCATTTGAATGGCACTATAGCAACTGTAGTTGTTTAGCTTGTCCGTGCACCATAAGCCAAATATGGCAATGTATGGAAACATCCCTCCTAATTTATTTAGTATTTTTATTCTCAGAGTTTTATTTCCATACCAAAAGCATATTTAAAGATGTTTTCCCCGTTATTTGCATGTATTTTATAAACAGAATGTTTTATGTCTGCTGAAGACTTGCCATTAAAATTAGAGATTTCTGCTTGTTAAATATAAGTATAGAACCTTTAAAAAAGGGTAATTCACAAGGACAGTTAAGTTCTGTTAGATGTCATTGATATTCTTAAGCATAGTGTGTGCTGCCAAAAGGTAAGTTACGTTGAATGAATTAAGTACATTGCATTTGTATTTTAAGTTGTACATGGTTTATTTCAAAGTTACAAGTGTTACTTTTGAAGAGAGGTTCCTGGCAGTGATTCTCAGTTTACAGTGTGTTTCTTAGGATTCGAGAGCAAGATTAACAGTGTGTGTAAGCTGTGTTACTGGTCATAGGCATTGTGAGAAAGCAAATAACAAAGGATAATTTTTGAATGTTAACTTGCGGCTTCTGAAGCTCTGGCTTCTGGTTCGTACATACAGTCTCACAATCTTTCTTTGGTTAGGTCTGGAATTTGGAAAACCACTGTTTGTTGTGACAGAAAGCAGGAAAGGGCCCCAGCAAAGCCTGTCCCTTCACGGCCAGATGCACTGGCCTGTTGATGCACATAAGGTTACGTGCCTTGTTGAACTAAAATCTACAGTGTGTGACTCCCCACGTCTCTGCATCATGCCCGTTTTCTCTTTTGGCAGTACAAATTGCTACAGGCTTTGTAACAATTTATTTCTGAATTGATTTATTATAATTGAGAAGTGATGTTTCATGCTGAACAGCTGTATTAGGATGTTAACAATTTAAGTTTACATTTATGCTGCCAGGAAGAACGAACACAAACTGAATTTCAAACTTCTAATGTTCTCTCACTGTAATAGAAGCTGCCATGTGCTGTTTGTGACTGGTACAGTCCTTCACCCAAAGCTATTTTGTCTGATGATAAAACCATGAGTGTATGAAGCTTGCACATTTTTCATCTCTTTTATGACCTTATCTTTCATGAGCGGCTTCTGTGAAGGTATCCTAACTATAGGAGCACCTGGCAAACATATATGATATCTATGCTGTGATAAGCAGTTGTGAACAAGAAAGTAGATCTGTCAGTTCTGAACTGTTCATTGTTAAAAATACTTTGTTGATTTAGCTGATTGCAAAATACATTATAGAGTGACTAACAGCTGCTATAATGTTCCTGGTAAGAAAGTTCAATAGTTACATTGTATGAGACTTTCTGTAAGAGCCTAATACTGATAGGAACAACATGGATTAAAACAGCAGGGTTGAGAAGAACTGCTAACCCATGTGCTTCTTTAAAGTACCTCAACTACTTGTGGTACAAGCTGATTAAGTACAAATTGGGAAGTCTTTAATTTGTTAAAAAGATTAAAGAGAAATTACTTGTTAATATTCAAGTCTTTTCCTCCTTGTCAGTGTTGTCAGAGATGTTGGAGTTCTTCCTCTCATATTTCTGGTAATATGTCTCTTTATAGTCTTCAGATTCCCTGATGAACTGTGCCACACTGAATTGCAGAGTTTTAGCATGCTCACTTGCATCTATTGCATGAACACTAGGATATTAAAAACAACATAAAAAAAAACTTTGAACTGTTTTTGAAGAGCAGCAGAAACAGTTAATACTGGTCAGAAATAGTAAGGTCAAGATGAAAATTCTGTTCATATCTTACTGAAGCTGTTTGAATAAGATTTTTTTTTTTTTCCTCTTAGTTAAGCAGTATTTTGTGTACTCAGCACTTCATTGTAAGGCAGAGATTTGTTTCACCTAACTTTAGCTGTCTAAAGATAGGTTCCTAGTCCAAGTTGCGTGTCTCAGAGGATGACTCATTTCAACTACCTCAGACACCAAGAGGTCTCTCGTATCTTCACCATCCTCGAATAGGATAAGTCATTGAGGAGGTTTCTCTGTTCCGTATCTATAGGAGCACATACATAAGTCTGGACTAACTTAACTTTCAGACATCTAATCTTAGATGAGATGAATTCTGCCCAAAGTGTAGCTTTAATACCAAATATAGAGAAATAACAGAAAGTCCAGTAGGCTTGACTCATGAGTAAGTATACTATATGATATTTCAGATTCTTGCTCACAAGAGTCTTTTTTTTTAATGCAGTGATGTTTTTTCACAGGAAAGAATTCACTTACCATTTTTTGTTGCCAGAAGGAAAAACCTAAACAGAAGCAGATTTTGCTTTATTTTAGAGCGTATATGATTGGCAGTACTTCTATACCATTCTTTGGTGTTGATGGTAAAAAGTTATTTCTCATTTAATTTGAATGCAAAATGTAATTGAGCAGCAAAGTGAAGAAACAAACATGAGAAAAAACAAAAACAATGGGATTAGAGAAGTAGTTGCTAAGTGAGTGGTGTATAAGGCAAAAAAAGCACTTGATTTCACTTGGAAGAAAGAAAGAAAATAATGTCCTGGATCCTATTAAATGTCTACACCTGTAAATTGAAGAAAAATGTAATCAGTTTTAAAAATAGATAAAAAAATAGTCTTATTGAGACTGGAAAATAGTGAATGAGCTAAAAGATTAAACAATGGAAAGAAAATAAATTCTGTAAGGAAATTTGTTTACCACAGCAAAGTTGTGCTAAACTAATGTTAGCTGCTAATGTAGTATTAAGTAAGAGGAAAGAAAAGAAAAAAAGCATGTGTTTTGTTATCAGCTCCTGTGCTAAGCCTCCTTAGCCTCCTCTGGCTTTTTGAAGTTGCAGTGTCTTCAGCACCAAATGGATTGACTTAGTTGTCCATTTCCATTTGACGTTGATGCTCAGCTGAACCTGGGGTAGACTAGCTTCACTGATGGATTCTGAACTCCACAGTAGTGTAGTGTTTGCCGGTTTCACTGTCAGGTTGCTTTAGTAAGGAGGGAGAGTAGTGTGGGGAACAGGAGAAATTATTATGTAATATTGCCAGTGTGTAATGCGTGGACCTTGATAGTTGATGAATAATAGAAAATAGAAAATATCAATGAAAATAATTAGAATTGCTTCTAGATGCAAACCGGAGTTTTCCTTAATGTAAATTCTACACATTTTGTTGCACTTTATTTGCATGGGTCATGCATTAATTCATGACAAGTTGATTATGAAAAACATGTAATGCCATACTTCATAAAACACTGAAAAAGCAAGTTAGTATAAAATTAAGCCATCTGCAAATACACATTTTCAGGTCTTTCTTCATTTCCCAAGTTATGAATTATGTTTTGCTATAGGTTGTATACCTTAGCTGTAATTCCATCCTTTTCCCCTTCAGCCCAATCTTTTCACATAAGTTTCTCCTTCTCTCAGTTCTAGTAGTTTCATTTGCTTGATATTTTGGTCGGTTGCATTCATTGAAATAATGCTCAAATTTGCATGCTAACACCAGGCGTGTATGTATTATAACCTGGAAAGACTTTTATATTTTGGAGATAAATTTTCCATGCCTGTGCTCTATTTAGAATTCTTATTACTTCTAAATTTTGCTGGGTTTGTTGTTGAGCTATTGTTTATAGTGGAAGGAAGACACTTTCTTTTGTACAAAAATTCCATGCAAAGAACATTTTAAGAGCTTTATGGTGACTATGCAGCTTGAGTGAGAAACTCAGAATTGCCCTTACTGTGAAATGCTTTCCAACATTTTGGAGAAAACTGGAGTTAGTCTTGTCAGCTTTGAACCTTGGAAAGCTGTCCTTTGTGTCTCTGCGATAAAGAGCAATTTGTTGCAGCTGTAAGTTGCTGTGAAGGTAAAAGTATCTAATAGGTTCTTCAGTCCACCCAAAAAAAATGGGGTTGTTCGGTTAAAATAGGTACTTGGTTACAACCAAGTAACTGCTAAAATGACTTACAAGAAACTTAAGTGATAGCTTTTTCAACATGTGAGGATTTAGAACCGTCTTCCGAAGTGTAACTTCAGATTGAACTGAAACATGTGAACTTCAAATGCCTGGGTAAAATTATACAGTGTCTTTAACAGAAAAAACTATACTAGATATTTGTGTTGTCTTTTAGCTTTAAGTGCCTGTACACTGGGCTATATTTTTAGTACTACTCATACATACACTGAACTATTTTTTTCTTACTGGAGTCTGGAGTGAGTATAGTATTGTGTTTGTATGAGGAATACTTACCAGGCTCTTACACTTAGAAAAAAAAACCTGTTTATGAATGCAAGGAAGAATGTGTTATTACAAGCCGATACATGTGTAGATGAAGTTAATATTTTATAGTGTTTGTATATAATCATGTACTTGAAAACTCTGGGTCACAATCTTATCTGGTATAAATATAGCTCCAGTGATAATGTATGGGGATCTGGCATGGTTTGTTTTAATCTCATTTCTTTACCTATGTTGCTAATAAAAGCTTTTGTTATCAGGGGGGGAAAAAATACAAGTTAGTGCTTAATTGGTTTGCTTTTTGCTTCTTCTTGCTCTCCTATTGTCAAATCAGCAAACAGTCTAATTTTCAAATTCTAAAATACGCAGAATCTGGTTTTTAGTGCTGCCACAGTTTTTGGAACAGTTTGCTTCAAGATTGCTAAAAAAATTAAAATCATCCTATTTGACAGTTGTAGATAATAGCGTAGATTTTTCTTTTTTCCATTCTTCATAGCGTCTTTCTATACAAGAATTTCTTGGATTGATTAGAATATGAGTAGAATTAAAAAGTACAAATGCAGCAAAGTACTGGTCTGGATAAGCCTCAGGGATGTCATTTAGCACATTACTGTGGCCAGATAATTTTGTGTTAATACGTGAACCCCTCACCTTCAATGTAATTTTTTGTGGTGATTATTTCATACTATTTTTTGCATGGAGCTTGCCTACACTCTTTGTTTAACTGAAATAACTTCACTTTCAACAAGGAGTTCTTCAAATAAAAATTGAATGGCCATCTCTACAACTTTAACCATAATTTTCCATGTGTCCTATATACAGACTTGTAGTGGATAGTTACTGAATGCAGACAGATGTGCTCAGGTACTCTGGATGGTGAAAATTCTGAAATTCATCAGAAATTTTGCATTTCTTCAGATAAAGTTTGATAGGGAGAAAATGATCATAGGGTCTTGCTGGTACATTATGACCTTTAAGGGCAAATTCCTTAAATGCTGAAATACCAAAATTGTAACTCTCCAGTAGTGGCCTGAAAAGCCAGATTGTTTAGTGCATCATATTTTTGTACTGTGTCATTAATATGCAATGTATAATTTAGGTGGAAATTCAGAAAAGCGCGTGGCTGGAAGCATTTGTTCCTGGGGAGTAACAAGCTGATTTCTTTCTCTCATTTGTACATACAAACTTTATGACTTTCTGTGTATTGGTTTACAGAATTAGGTGCAAGTCGTGAGTCTGGTTTTTAAGCATACAGAGTAAACACTGATTTCCAAGATTTGTCTTTCCACAGAACTGAAAGGATTGGATACTCAGGGCTTGTTTGGATCACTGGGAACTCATAGGTGTTTACATGTCAAATATACTTTTTTTCATTTTCTCTCTGTTTATAGACATGCATATGTTTTGACTTATGCATGTAAGGAGATGTTTGGATATTGTGGGATCTCTGCCTAAAAGTCACTGTTGAAATATGTCAGTACTATGTTTCTCTGATTGTTTTTTCAGGCAATGAAGAAGGAATCCAGGAGGCAGCAGAATCTGATGGTGATGCGCGGTCAGAGAAGCCAGGGCAGCTTGCTGTGGAGAATGAAGATTGGGATGGGCCAGGTAGGAAAAAACAACTGAAAGCCAAAAAAATTTCTGAAACTAATTTCCAATTTTTTTTTAATATTTCTATTTTTGTAGGTGTGTTATGCTTTGGATTGAATTTTAATGGACTGTTTATTTTAAGAACCTTCAGAGTCCGAGATATTGATTGATAAGTGCTAAGATAAAGTTCTTGAGTAAAAAAATGCTTTGGGCTATACCATTTTGTAAATTGTTCAACATAAAATGTCTTAACATACATGCTTAATATAAAGTAAAATATTGCTGCTTAAAATTTTAGGATTGAAATTTATCTGTAAGTTCTCAGTTCCATGGTTGTATTAAGGGAAAAGCTTTTCTGCTGTTTTCTGAAGCCAGAACACCAACCAAACGCCTATGTCTTTTCTCAAAATTTGTGCCTACATTTAGCAAAATGTTGAGCTTAACATACAGGCATGGTATTTCATGACATTTTCAAGGACTTTGCTTACTTGTTTTAGCCTGATAGAAATTAGCACACCTGGTCATTGATTTCAGTTGAAAGAAAAACTCTTAGTGTTAAATGAAGTGTTAGTGCTTCACATTAAACAGTAATTCACAGTAATGTTTTTCTATGATGCACTGTGAAGATGGTGCAAGTGTGACATTGCTAAGGTACAAGATGTAATGGTAGCATGGTAATTCTTTCCAAGTGTCTGTTCAATGTAAATATGTAAAACCTCTGTAGTACCATAAAAGCATCTAAGGCAAAGGGGTAAGTTGTGTTTCTCTTAGGCAATTCTTGAACTCAATGCAGTGTTTTCATGGGTATGGCCTATGGAACGGGCCTTAAAGATCCATTATATAGACTACATTTTAATGATGCTGCTGGAAAACATGCATCTGAAGCCAAACATCATCCCCTCAGGCTAGCTGTATCTCTTATAGGTATTTTCCATAAAAAGGATGAGCACATCAGGAAAGAGTTTCAGAAATGTTCTGTCAATAATTTATAATGCAATAATAATATTTCATTAGGGAAAAAATCCTATATTTCAATCACATTTTCAGCCTTTCTTGATTTTACAAATTACTCTATGCTCTTCATGAAGAGAAGAAGAAAACTAATGGTAATTTTCTGAAACCAGTAGCTGGAAAATAAAAGGCAAAAAAATGAAGACCTAGTATATCTAATTTATTATGATGTAATTTAAAATGTTTTTTAACGGTAATACACAATTTTATATTCTGTATACAGCACTATGGTGTTATGTGAAAACCAGATTTAGTATTATAATACACTACAGTGCATTTAAAATAATACAAGAAATATATTTGAATGTAGCAGAATGGCCTTTTCCAGCTTCACAGTACACTTCAGTGATTAACATGATTTGTTTTAAATTTTGTAATAAATAAATATCTGAAATCAGTATTTTTTTGTTACTTTTTTTTTTTAGTGTATTTCAACATACTTGAGTATGCATTTTGTGGGCTGCTACTGCTTTTTATATAAGCTGTCTTATATAAAAGTTTCAGAGGTCTTTCGTGATGGTGTGGAGTAAAAAGAATAATTTTTATTTTGTTGTGGAAAAAAATCAGGTAAACAGTTGCGTGTGTTTCTGGTAATATTTATTGGTAGCTTTGATGTGGGATAAGATGGTTATCAATGCTGAATGTGAGAAAATTCCTTTTGATTTCAGAAAAACTGATCATCACCAACATGAATTAAGCAGCTCTTTTTTATTTAAATCTTGGTTCTTTACAAGGCTCTAACATGTATGAAGAGTGGGTGCATACCCACTATACTCTCCATCGTGCGTGCTTTCTGAAATGAACTTGGTTAAGAAACAATCAACGGAAGGTAATTTTTGACAATGTAGTACAAAGTTAACTTTTCTCAGATCTTTGGCAGGAGGAAGCATGAAATATTTTGCTTATTTAAGAACATATTTTAGCACAGCACAAACAGAACTTCTCTTCAGCAATTTTACCAACTTGTAGTAAAGGTGCTACCTCAAATAGCAGATGAACATACATTCTTTGTTATCTGGTGTGTCTGTGGTCTCCTTACTGAGATGGAGCTTCCTCAGAAATCCAACAACTCTGCTGTGCATGATACAAGTCAGTTGACAGTGTGAAATGTGATGCCTCAAAGATTCATATAAAATATAGAGCTGCTCTGTTATTTTAAATTTTTTTTTTTTTTTTACTTTTTTTTAGAGCTAAGGGAGCATACTATTATTTTCAGAACCAGTACTTGCCAGGTGCTAATGTTCTGTGAGTTATTCATTAGCAACAACTTACTCAGGGATGAGTCAAAATTAAGCTTCTGGCATTAATTAGAGTTTTTATTTTGTTCGAAAATTTGCATTGTTAAATGGTTTGCATGCATTCCCAAGCCTTTGTAATTAGAATATTTTTGTGAAGAAAAATGTAATGTTAAATGTGCTGTAGCTTCAAAGAATTTCTGCTGAAGCAATCTTAAAAATGACAGTCTTGTGACCTTCACTGACCAACAAGGAACTGCAGAGATAATGCCTACTTTCTGTAGTCCCTGTGAATGTTTTTTAAAATATCCTCAGTTTTCATTGGTTTTGTCCTCATTTTTTAAAGATTCTTTTTGATGAGAAAACTACTCTGAAATAATGGAAACTGAAGTGAATAGACTGTATATGGACACACAGTACTGATTCTTTTTCCATTATAACCAACAGCAAAAGTCTAAGGAATAGAGTCTGCAAAGCAAGACTGGGCTTAAACAAATTTTACATGAAATGGCTTAGTTTTTAAATGTAGAAAGCAGAGGTCATTTTGCAGCCTTAAATACACTGTTTGCTATCAGATGGATGCTTTGATACATGTAGGTGTACATAGTTCTATAGCTTTTGTATTATTGCTAGGAGGTCAATGATCAGTGCTTTAATGCATAATGAATAACAGGCATATCTCCTGCATGTCTTCCGCAGAGTACCCATCAGAGAGAATAGGATCATTCTGCTTTTTACTGGATATCTGTTATATGTAAGAACAAAAACCTCCTAAACTTGGGGAACTGTGAATGACACATCCTAGAAGTTTCATGCTTCCGTACCATAACAACTTTCTCAAAGTCTCTGAAAATTTTAGAAAACCAGGCCCTTCAACTAAAATATTGTTGAACCTCAAATAAGGAAATTATTTATTATATGCCATCTTGAGAGAGAAATTGTTTACATAATTAGAAATTAGTGTTTGTTTATCATCCAATGGTCGTGCCTGTATTTGTGTATACAAGTTCAGTCCACTGTACTTGTCATTTTAAGAGACAGCAAATGTAAACTGCATTGAAAGGGAGAAAATATTTGAATGAAAAAGTATAAATTATAACTTGAAAGTGTTTCAGAACAACTTCTTAGATTTTCCAAAAGCTATAATAAAAGTGAAGGCAACGTTGACTTTACCTAGAAGAGAATTTAAAAAAACCCAGAAAAGTCCAAGTTTAAAATGAATGAGAAAACCGTGGATGTAACCAGATGCTAGGAGCCATAATGCCTGGCTAAAATTAAAAAAAGTAACTGCAATTCAGTAGCTTCATTGATAACAGTAAGATGACATTTTAAAATGTGGTAAGAAAAAGATCGTTAGAAAATTGGTATTGATCTATTACAAGTCAGAGCTTTTAATAGTTACAGGCGACAGAAAAAAGGGTAGAGTAATTTAAATATTTCTGCTCTGCTTAAAACACATTTGTGCTGGGAAACCTATTTGTCTGTAAGTAATGACTGTAACTCTGTTCCATCAACAACTGTTCAATGTGTTAAACCTGCTAAATCCTACCTAAGTTAAGCAGTCTGATAGCTTTAATTTAATTTTTCTAGGACCTGTGTGATCCACTGTCCTAATCATCTGTTTTCAGTTTTAAAAAAGATTTGAGGTGATTTGGAAATTCTGGAATACTATAACAGTAAATTGGGGTTGGTCTAGATAATGACAGAGTTGTCAACATGACAGCGATCCCATTGGGAATAATGAAATAAGTGGTGGAAGACTTTTATTAAAGGGGGATTAGTAAAAATGCCAATCTGTATAGGTTTATGGAAAAAAATCTTGTAAGTCCAACTTAATATGTAATGGTGAGTTAAAAGTATCTTAGTTCTTTGCAATATGTTTACAATCCAAAGAAAATGCTGAATAATGTATAGATATTGCTGTTGCTGGATCTAAGGAAGTCACATGCTTATGAGAAGGTGCTTGAAGTCTTACTATAGAAGTAGTCTGAAAAAGTGTTGGGATTTAGTGAACCAGTGGTGAGCCCAAAAGACAGAGTTGTGCCTGAAGAATACATTTGGGTTCTCAAATTATCTTACTTGTCTGCTTAGCAGTCTTGTTTGATGCTAAAACAAGGTTCTGCCTCCTGTATTCACATTTCATTATCTTACTTGTCTGCTTAGCAGTCTTGTTTGATGCTAAAACAAGGTTCTGCCTCCTGTATTCACGTTTCAAGAGTGATGTTAAAATTTGAAACAGGTTTAGAGAAGAGCCATTAGAATGTTGAAAGGACTGGTATATGAAAAAGTCTAGGTCCTTTTCCTGTTTCTTTTATCAAAGAAAAAATTAAGGAACAACCTGATTACAAACTACTTTAAATTCAGAGTGAAAAACTGGTAACAGTGAGCACCTCTTTCTAGTTAAAGTGTCCAAAGATTAAATAATGTTGAAGCTCCATAGTTTCAGACACAAAGAACAGATTTTAGTTCTTGAAATGTTAATTATTGGAACATTTTATGAAAAATTATTTGCCTGTTAGAAATATTTACATTCAGGATGAGATCCTTTCCTAGAGAATGAGATCCAGTTCTGTGGCAAACACTGGACTTCTTACATGGGGTGGATTCCATTGGGGCAGAAGTTAGACTGACTGACCATGACGCTTTCAACTAAAATGGAATGAATAAATTAATATACTGTATATTACTTCTAGGAATACTGTATCTTACTGTATATTACTTCTAGGAATACTATATCTTTCAGATGCATTTGTAATGCATAAATTCTAGGAGTCCTTCACATAAGCAACTCCCAATTTTTATTTCTCAGGTAATTGTGTATTCAGGCTGTGTTATGAATGATAACTTCTCTGTGGTCTTCTAAATTCTGCGCTATTATCGCATAGTGAAGGAATAAAAGAAGACATCCCATACCTATAATGTGAGTAATACGCAAGGGAAAGTTCCTTCACTGTAGCAGATGGGACACAGTTTTTAGTCCTGACTTATCCAAAAAGATTTTCAAATCCCACTCCACCATCGCATGGTGGTGATAGTTCTTTTTACTTTCTTCCCACATTGGTCTGGTAATTCATGAATGTTTCATCTGTCAGTGCAATTGTACCTGCCTTTCAAGACAGAGAAACAATAACTGTGTTTGCAGTTGGGGAACTGAGTATAGGGCATTTACAAAGAGGAAATTAATGCTACTCAGAAAATCTTGATCCTAAGGAGGAATTGGACCTCTGTCTTCTTAATTTGCATGCAGCATACTGTCAACTAGGTTATTCTTCTTCTTTCTTTCATACTTGTAGAGAATCACAGCCTTCTTGCAGAACACACTGATTTTGTGAGTTGGATGGTCTTGAAAGTCAGTCTTAGAAGTTCTTTTGAAATGTATCTGAATTTTTCTTAGTGAGAAAATGTGATCGGTCCACATATCCAAAATGAAAAAAAGAAAGAAAAAAGTAGTGGAAAATAAGACCTAAAACTCTTGTCATCAGTTTATGGTAATTCTTTATGTATTGTTGACATTCATCTCCACATAAAGTGAAAGTCTTCCATGTGTAAAATTCTGCCTTCAGTAAATCAACAGAACTTCTGCTATTGATAATATTAAAGCAGGATGAAGTCACAATTCATGTTAGATCTCAGAAGACTCATCATAACTCGAACACTCTGATATATATCAGAGAACTGTTGAAAAAAGTACTAAGGATTGTTATATATAGCACAGTATAGTTTCTTTTAATTGCTGTGACAGGTTGGTGTTTTTCTTGTATATCAGAAAGTTTAAGAAAAATCATAATCAGAAAATTAAATAGTGCTTTAAAATAGTGATATATTCAGCTATGCTGCTATTAATGTTTAATAAATGAGAGACAGCCTTTCAGGTGAATTCTGGTATACTGCTTTAGCAAGATGTTTGCTAGATCCTTTCTGATCTACATCTGACATACAAGGTTTGTATTTTTACCTGCTATAAAAGATAGTTTGTAAAGCTTTTCTGAATAGATTTCCTGTAACCATTCATAAGAATCACTGTAAATATGTATTGATTGTTGGGTTTACTCTGCATTATTAAGTAGTACTGTAAACAGTTTGGGTTACAAAGAAAAACTCTTTAATATAGATTGGAATGGTTGGTAGACCACTGCAAGATAGAAACAGACATTAATGATAGTCTTTTATTTTTTCCTCTTTTTTACTTCTCTTTTTTTTCTTTTTCTTTTTTTTTTTTTTTTTTTCCTTTCTTTTTAAACCAGTCCTAAGAAGGACTTGGAGATTACTGTCCTGATTTTGTTTCTTTTTTCATTGGGGAAATGTGGTAGATATAAGATCTTGGAAATGCTATTTGATGTAAATTAACAAAAATCCATGAAACATAGTTAACCATAGATATAGTCTGACAGTAAGAAGAATATTGTGAAGAAGCAGAGGAAATCATAGAACGACTGTGTGTTACTCTGACAGTGAATCGGTATTATCTCTGCTATCAGATAATGCAGTTATCATTAATTTTCACATTTGCATTTCAATCTTTGGAAGGAAATGACTCTTGCCGGATGAAGATAAGAGCTCAGTACCACTATAATGAACCATCATTTTATCCTGATGCTTTGTATCCATATGAAAATGAGGCTGGGTGGTGGTGTAGTATGTGAGGAGGGGGTGGGGGGGGTCATAGCAACATTATAACAAAGTGTCAAAAATCACTATATACCACTATATACTTTTGGAGCCCTTTATGAGACAAGAGCCATAAATAAATCTTCTGTAGTGAAGTGGATATTGGATTAAAAGCAGAGAGCCAGGCTCCCATACCGTGGGCTGGGAGGGGAACTTGGAGGAACAGGGCAGGATTCCTGTGCATCTTGATCTGTTTTCCATCACTAGTTTGAAACTAGGAGGAGGCCATGTAGGTACAGAATGGCAAAAGTAAGGGCATAACAGCCATCCAGGTAACCCTTGCACTTCACTTCTTCCTTTGACACTTGAATACTGTGAAGGTAGGTGAAGTGAAAGCTTCCTACTATGTCTTCATGGTTTGGATTCTGCTACTGGAGCTGTTTGAAGAGAGTACCACACCCATGTATTAAATACAGGATTTCCAGTAATTTTCAGTCTTGCATGTTGAACTGATCCAAGTCTTCAAAGATTGTAATGTTTCTATTCTTTTTCCATGAATATCCCATATTTGTGTCATTTACCTGAAACTTGATCTGCAGAACTCTGAAAGTCATCGCTCCATTTTAGGTCTGACTGACTGAAACTGTTATTCCCCAAATACTCTTGCACTATATTCTACTTCTTTGACATTTGTAGTGCAGTTAGTACCTATGACTTACAGACTTCATCTATGCATTGCTGGGATTCATTCCCAAATGTTTCCTAAAAGCATGAACTCTTGAGGTTTAATGATGCCCTGTTTTTTTTTTCTTTTGTAAGAAAATCTGAGATTCTTGTCTAATCAAGTAATTGTACAAACTTATGTTTAAATATATGATAATTTAAAATTCATTCTTAGTGTATAACATGGGACTGTTTATAGGAGCACCAGGATATCCATCTTGCCCTGGCCAGCTGGGACTGATCAATTATTCCGCTGGCTATAGCAGCTGCTTCCTCCTGCAGACCTTTTTCAGGGCCTCATCTCTCTGCTCTTATGTATGTGCTGGGCACTTTTCTGTGTTACAGTGAGAAGAGGCAGGGCTAAGAACTGTAAGGAAAAACAGGCTATACCTGTATAAGGAAATTCAGTAGTGACAGAAGCTAATACATACTTGTGAAGGGTTAAAATGGTCCCTGGCATGTTCTTGGTTGAAGCCAGCTGACACTCTTCCTAAATAGCTGCAGGATTTAAAGCATTGCAGGGAGCATTCTCCTGCTCAAAGTTTGTGAGCAGTCACCTGCTCAAAGGCTAAGGAAGTCTTCCAGCACATAAGTACAGACATATTTGACCTCAGTGCCAGAGCTACTCTTTGGTGTATGTAATTAACCTTCTTTTACCTTTAACAGACATATTTAGTACAGAAGTTTGCTGTTCTTCAAGGCAATTATCTTGGTGGACTGCTCCCTGCACAGGCTTGAAAGATGAGAAGGTGAAAGTGGCTGTGTGAACTCACATGGAAGTAGCAACCAAGCCTTTGCTATCATCTTTCCCACATGCAACTTTGACTTTTGTGGGAAACAGGCTTTTGCATGGCCTGTGTATGAACATGTGTAACAGAGAAAAGTCACGGGAAGGATTTTCATTTGTGTTCACAACTGAGAAAGTGAAATGATGCCCACTAGCCAGAAATTGTGGCCATAAGGCTTTAAGATAAAATTGAGGTGTAAAATAGTTTCATTAACATCATGTGAAAAGGCAGTACTAAATTTTGAAAACTGAAAGATATTTCCCATCTTGCCTTGTTATGGTGACTCCTGTAACTTCGCTTCCGTGATTCAAGGTGAAAATACAGTAAGATTTTATAAACTTGGATATAAGCATTACCTCGTTTGATTTGCAGCTTAAAATATCAGAAAGCTGTGAGTAGTTACTGAATATCGGAGCCCTTGTCAAGCATTCTGTTTTGTCAGCTGGGTTGCCATTTCGTTATCATTGTTTCACATAGTTAACATACATATGTGAATTTAAAATCGATTTCAAAGTTATTTGCTGTAGAAATTAACCTAGGTTAGAAGTAACTTTTATTTGTATGTACATTTCACATGTGGAGAACTCTATTTTTATTCAACTAGCCTTTTAGAGTAGTTTCAAATGCAAAATTACATTTTAATCCTAGTCAAAATGCTTCAGAAGAATGAAAGAATCTAAACCCTATTAGTTTTTAGTCTATTAGTTTTTAGTTTGAGGGTATTAATTTAATGTTCCTGCTCCTTTGTTTATCCATATGTGAAAAGTTTACCTGACTTAGCAAGACTTCTCAGTTTCGGTGTGTTAGGCATAAACGGGTCTTTGGAAACCATCTTAATCTGCAGGTAGGCAAGTTTTTAGTCTATGTACCCTTAAAATTGATCCATTATCTTCCTAAATTCTTTTGTACTGAGCATGTCCAGCATGAGGCAAGAACACTGGCTTGACTCGTAAAAGGCATTGAACTCTGAATGAAAGGTGATACACATTAGAAAAGTATTCTATTTTGATTGGCATTTATGTTTCAAGCACAAAAGACTTCTTGTTCTCTGAAAAAAGTTGATAGCTGGAAAGGCATGTGCAAGGGACGAATGATCAGATTCACTAGGTACTTTGCTTTGGACATGATATGCTATATAGTGGATATTATGTAAAGTACAAATCCCTGTAGGTCACACAGTGAAGGACTCCTAGTCTGTGAAATTCTGCAGGGAATCAATGAACATCTGCATTACAATACATTGTTTCTTGTAGTTTCATGCACCAAGGGACCTGCAGAGGCTGGCAGAAAGCTTTGCACTTTTCAGCTGTCTCCACTGTAGTTTGGTTATAAAGGCAATATAACACCCTGGTAATTGCAAAGGACTAGGAAACAATGTCTGGTTTTGGAAACAGATGGGGCTAGAATCAAAAGGGACATGTAATTGGTCCACAACTATTTTGCTCTTTGTTGTGTTTTTCTCATTAATTCAGCTAAAATTATTGCACATGGAATACTGCATCGCAACACTGCCATGAACAATTGAAGGACGGGTGTGTTAATATATTGAGTTATATACACAATATAATGTTATTTGGCATTCAACACTGTAGTCCATCAGGTGGATGCAAACAGCTAGGGAGAGACGATAATGACTTTGTTTCTTAAATTGGCAGGTTTTAGTTGGTTTCAATGATGTGTTATATCCATGTTCAGCATATCATTAAAGAAAATATTTTAAGTTTCAAAATATGTTTTCCTTCTACCTCTTTGAAAACTCTTTGTTTACTCTCTCTTAAGACATCATAACATAGAAGTTGGAATACTATAACTAAAACAACAAAAACGTTATCACCAGAAACCATTGTGCATCCATTTGAAAGCACTAGTTTTTGCTGAGAGTAAAACATTTATTGTGACATGTGAGTGACAAACTGGATACTGGTATTTACCCACAAAATTACACAGCTCAGGATGGTTCAGAGTCAGAAAAGGGAACTGTGTGTTGTGGTCAGGGGACTGTGACAGACTCCTAAGGGCAAAATTCCTTTCTCAACCCTGATCTTGATTTTCTCAGCATCTCTGTTTAGCCCTGTGAGACCAGCTTAGCACACATTTGGGTTTAGGTTTTTCTTGCCACATTTCATTTTTTAGGGTGTTTCACCATTCATGCTCAAAAGAAGGGTATGGGTTGACTAGTAGATCTCATTTTCTCTCCTTGATCTAGGAGTCTTCACACAAAGGTATTTGTAAATGAGCTTTGTAAGGTGTGATAATGGTCATCATACAAAAATGCTACTTATCCATCAACACGGCAAAAGTAAAGCATGGTTGTCATGATAGCACCAGACCTCATTTTTGTTTAGTTACTGAATTTTTAGTAATTTAAACATGTTCTAATTGAATCAGTGAGAAACCCCAGAACCAAATATTCATAAGTATGGTCCAGAATTAAAGCTAGTAATATTCCTATGCTGATATTTGAATGGGCAGAAGTAATAAGGACTAAAGCATATGTTTGGAAAGCTATAACTGCACAGTAGCCACTGTTCCTAGTTTTTCCTGCAGTCAGCTGATTAGCTTGGGCCTTCTAAAATAGTTCTGTAGAGGACAGCTGAGCTCCTGCTTGTGGTGGTTTTGTTTGTTTGTTTTGGTTGGTTGGTTGGTGTTCTCTCCTCTCTTCCCCTAACCCTAAGATTTCAAAGCTTTCCAAATGTGCTTTTTAGTAATCAGGACCGATTCAAAAATATTGACAGGAAAAAGATGCTTTTGCATGCCACTTTTGCCAGTGTGTGCAACCAGTCTAGTGTACATGTTGGGTCTTTTATGATATGTTACAGAAAAAAAATCAATCAAATTGTCCCCTCATAGCTTACTGTTTCCCTTTGCTCCCCTTTGTCTCCCTCAAGACTGTTAAGCAATGTATTAGCAATGTATTAAATCTAGAAAACTTGAATAGCCATATTTGACTTTACAACATATTCTTGGGGATAACAAGTAGAAAAACTTTTCAATATTTTGTCTTAAGAGAGTATTGCAGGATTGGACATTGGCATAGTGCTTGATATAAAAAAATGCTGGGTTATATATTTCAAAGGTTGTGGATAAAGCTGTAGAAATTTTACTTAGAGGAAACAAATGGGCTTGTTCAGGTTTGTGCTTCTCTGATTTGGTGGCAGTGTAGTCACATTGTTTTTAAAGATGCTTCAACAGCATAAAACTACAATGATGGATTATTGTGGATAATTTAGACAGTACAATGTTGTCGTGGTTTAAACCCAGTCAGGCAACTTGTTCACTCACCCAGTGAGTGTTGCTGGGCTGACAGCAACCGAGGCCCACCCCCCCCACCCCCCCCCCCCCCGGGGCTCTCCCCTTCCCCACTTCCAGAGGAATGGGGTGGAGGATCGAAAGAGTGCAACTCCTATGGGTTGAGACAAGAACAGTCCAGCAACCAATGTACAACACAAATCACCATCACTACCACCAACGACAGCAATGATAAGAGAAAATAACAAGGGAAGAGAATACGATACCACCGGCCAAGAAAACGAGTCCCACCCGGAAGCCCGTGTCCTTCCAGGAAACTCCCAGTCACCCCCCACCCCAGCCATGACGTGCTGTGGTATGGAATACCTCCCTGGCTAGCCCGGGTCAGGCACCCCGTCTCTGCTTCCTCACAGCTTCCCCTCCTCCCTGGCAGAGCATGAGCCTCACAAAGTCCTTCCTCAGGGTAAACATCACTTAGCAACAACCAAAAACATCGGTTTCACCAACACTGTTCCCAGGCTGGAAGTCAAAACACAGCACTGCACCAGCTACCACGAAGGAGAAACATGACTGCTACTGCTGAACCCAGGACAAATGTATAATATGGGTGTTCCAGAATGTTGTGTGTATGCATTTTGAGCTGAGTGGTTCTTAAAGGAGACTGAATTTCAAATTACATCATTGCATGGGAAAAAAACACCACTTTAGTAAGTTATCTGAAGTTTGATATTTATACTGTGGTACCAAAAGTACTAATCAGTTAATCAATCTTTGGCTTGCATGTACAAATAAATGCTACTTTTCATTTTAAAAGAAAATAAATAAAGGTATTCAGAGAGTTTTCTTCGATGTAATACAGTCCTGTTTTACAGGTTTGCCTAATGCAACATTGTAAATTCGTCATCTTGTTTGTTACAATCTGATAAAGTATGTATGATTTTAAATTTTATTTACTCAATGCTTTTACTGTTTTTCATGTGTGCTTTATGATTTTTATTGACTGACTTTCAGAAAAAGCCTCAAGCTTCACTCCCCATTACAAAACTGCTTAGCATTTGTTATTGACCATTTTTTAAAGTATGTATTGGATCTCAACTGTTAATGGAAATTTTTGTTAAGAGGTGCTCTCTAAATACATGACTGTGTCTAGCAGCAGAAAAAAAAAAACAAACCCTACAAAAACTCCCAACAAATATTTTGGAGTGTTGCAGTCTCATAAGAGCCAGAATTTAGTTTTATTAATATACCCCTGACATTTTAGCCATCAAATTTTGAGCCTCTTGCAAGGAAATTATTTTTGTCTCATCTTATTCTGCTAATCATTGTTTTAATAGTTACAAACTACGAAATTTTCTTTCCTGTATTTTCATGCTGCAGTGCATGAATTATCTGGAATAAGGTTGTTATCAGGGATTTGAATGGGAGACAAACAACGTAGAATTTAAAATGGTATATATATGCAGAATACATCTTCAGAGGAGACTGGAGAGGTATTCTTGCATATTGCTATAGTACCTTCAAACATGTAACCTGACAGCAATGGACAGTGAGGAGCATTGGACTCTACTACATCATGCATGAAGTAAGCTACATGTTCCTTTAATATTTTTCCATAGGAATACATCTGATTACAGAAAACCCTGTCTTCAGTTCTGCCTCTTGTCAATATGTTCTACAATATCCTATGCATGTTGACAAGCATGATGTAATAGATTAGTTGCTTTGCTGATTCATTGGTCTCACATTGTTCAGTGTTCTATGTGTTGGGAAACTCAAGTCAAGAAATTAAATAACACTCTAATAATACTTAGAAACTGTGATCCTCTGTATTAAGAAGCCTTTTCCCACCTGCTTGGTTTTTATTTTTTCTCATAAAAGAGACAGAAAATGGCTTGAATACGTAGGAAAGCATGTTGCATTGCTTTCACCATTTCTCAGCTGCTAGGATCATTGCCCTATAAAAATGCTATGTGCATTTTCCCCAAGCTTGGACATATCACAACGCTTATCTAAAGAGAAAAATGATATATTTTTAAAAGAAAAATGCTGACCTAGTTAGTGAGGCTGAAACCATTCATTAATTAGAAGTCATAATTGCAATTACATGGTAAAATTAATTTATGATGAAAATAATCCTATCAGTTTTCCTTTTTGGAAAAATGGAACCAAATGGTCTCAGCAGCCCGTATTGCTTAAGGCTGATATTACAGTGATACTGTTTTAGAGTGAAGAAAGTAATCAAATTCTATTTTCAAGATCTGAAATTCTGAGACTGCATCAAGGATAGTTTATATATTATATGAGATTCACTTGAGTTGTAATTTTGTAATTACATATAATATAAGCGTATATGCTCAGATAAATGTATAAAAGGAAAATAGTGTGCTGAAATTTAAAAAGAATGAATTGAAGATAACATAGCACATAATACATAGAAAAATTCATGTAATATGGCAAGTATGCTACAGTGTATGAAACTCAGAATGCCTTTTCTACCCTCAGGCTATTTAGACTTCCTTGATATTCAAATCTTAATGTACATTAAATGGAATTTAAGGAGGTCCACCTTGCTGGACCTCGGGCAGACTTAGCAAGTACTGCTCCTTGGGGATATACCATTTTGTGTATATATTTGCAAAGATGTTATAGCCATGAAATATAGCCCTTTGATGACATCATAACTGTGAAATATGACTTTATTTTGCTCACCAGCAGTCAGCTTTGCTTTATCTATATTAAGCAGTCTGTATGCATAAATAAGGAGTACCAAATACTGAAGCTGACTGCTGTAACCTACCACCTAGTTAGGTTGTGGCCACCTTCAGTTGGACTACTCCTCAGTCTCTGCAATGCCCTATGAATGTCAGGGGACTATTTTTTGTGTAACATGGTGTCAGATACCACTAAGTTTAATATCGTCTTCTCTCCAGAAATGTGGTAATAAGAACTGTGGATACCATTAGGCAACTATATGCCTAAATTCAGCAGTTACTTACACTAATTTAAATTTTATGTCAAAGTAGTCAACCTTGGTCTTTAAATCTAAGGATCTGAAAATATATAATTTAAATTTCTGGTCCTGTTAAAGTAAATCAAAAAGTACACATTGATGCCAATGGAGATAATACCTAGACTAGATAATGTACGAATGCATGTATCATTTGTGGAAGTCTCACAAATACATTTACTTTTTAGGAGACTGTTAGCCATAGTCACCAAGAGAGAGTTCATTCAGTTGGACTTTGTTATTAAGGAGACATAGGAAGAAGTATATACATTTGAGCATCTGAAAATATCTTAAGTCTCCAAGAAAAAGACTTCAAAGAACAGTGCGAGAAATACATGCTTAAATCTATTTTTCCAGACTAACCTGGCATTTGAAGATAGAATCAGTAAGTCTTCTTTATTTTTTATTTCTGTCCAGGTAGTAAAAAAAAAAAAAAAAATCAAGAAAACCTGCTTTTAGAAGAACACTTTAGGTATTTTAGGCTCTCATCCTGCAAAGCATGTATAAACTTTTAATTTAATGCATATGAGCATGTCATTAAACAAAGAACCACCCGCATGTATTAAGTGAAGCACATCTGTAAGTGTTTGTAGGACTGTGGCCTTAGGTTAGAAGCTCTTCCAGGAAGGAGCTGCCTTTATCATTGTACTTTTTACATACTCAGCAAAATGTTAGGTTGCTTAAATTAATATGGATGCAAATCGAAGCAATGCTAAAGGCCCCTTTCCACTCCTTTGACAATGTAAAAGGGCCTTAAAGCTTGAGTAAATTACTTCAGTAAGACCCAGAATTCTGGATACAATAAATAAGGACTTCAAATTATAAGTTCTTAAGTATCTGTTAATTGCAGAACATTGTTTCCATAGATTTGCTTGACTTTCTAACTTCCTTCCTAATTTGAGACATTTTTATTAAAACACCTATATTAAAGTACGTGGTGTTTTGACCCATGTATAGTTTTTAGATTTTTTTTTTCTTTTGAGAAGTAGAGGCTAAGTCTTGAGGCCACTCTTCAGTTCTTTTTAATTTGTTTTTTTAATTTTAAATTTTTTAATTTTAAAAACCCCATAATATTTCGTGGCTCTGATTACAGCTGCAAAATAGTCTTGTGGTGGCATAATGCACATTAGGCTTGATCTTAATTTATTTGCTAGTTGTAAGATTTTTGCTGTAACTGTATATATTTTTCTCGTAACTATATATAGGAATATGCAAGTATTATGCATTGAGAGGGAGAATGTCAGAATATTGACCGGGGATAGAAAAGGGTTGTGCTATATAACGTACAGAATGTTCCTAAGGACAAATTAGCTGTTTCTATTAACTGTTCTTAAAGGAAAAAGTCAATTTTTTTATTCACTATTTTTTTACAGTTTTGTTTTAATGAAGATGTGCCATAAATTTGTCTTATGGGGTATTCTGAAATAGCTTGTGTGAAGCATCAGTGGCTCTCAGTTTCTTCCGAAAATCAGTTGAACCTACTGCCTATTGTTTTAATTATTAGCTAAATCCAAGCAGTATTTTAGAATTATGACTGTTGTTTGATGATTTTCTCAAACCTCAGCTGATAAACGAAATTCTATCGTAGCAGTTAAAAGGAATAAAAGAATATTTACCCTTTTAAAGCTCTGATTTTGTCTATGCAAGTTTCTTAATTGTGGCCCATCCTGTTTATATTTTTTATCAATCTTCTTTAGTTTTTCTTTGTACAGATATGACCTACTGTTCACTTTTTGCCTTCCTTGTGCAATATTTGTAATAATGGAACAAATCCATATATACTGTTTTTAATTGACCTTACAGGTATGCATTGTGAGAGGGAGGGCATGAGATTATTTATCTGAATAAGTTTACTTCCTATGAAAACTGTAGCACCTAAGTTTTTATGGGGCTCTGTCTTGTAATCTGGGCCCAATGTTACTTCCCTTTTGTATTTGTCATCCCCGCCTTCCTGACTACACTTCTTTTCACCCATGCAGATGGTCACAGCATGGTGACTATTGAAGTGACAGTCCAGCAGTGACTTGTGGAGCAAATGTCTTTATATTTTGGTTGCTTACAAAGGATTCAGGCCAAATGAGTGCATCAAAGAAGCAGTTTCCCCAATATACTCATAAGTACATTCTGAAAAAAAATCAAGTTTCATGCCCCTAAAAAGAAAAAAAACAACACCTAACAAACCCAAAAGGAAATACTTTTGTTGTTTTTATTTTCTTTTGATCAGTCATAATTTCTGATCATCTCCTTTTATATTCCCAGTCTGATTTTGTTCATTCTCTTCATTTGTACTCTGCCCTGTATTCATTCTCTTTCTGTCATTTATTTCCTTTGATTCTGTTAAAGTCCTTTTTCCACATGATGTGCATCTTGCATGCATTATAATTATAAAACATTTCATTTTTTCCTGCAAGCACTAAAAATTTATTTACCTAACTTTCTATGTTTCGATACCCTATAGTATTTATCAAAGAGAGTATAGAGAGAAATGACCACACTATTACTATTCTTGGCTTTGCTGTGTTTTCAAAGAGCATTTGCTGGTGTTCATTTGCTTATTTTTTTTTTCCCTCAGCTGTGTATGTAGCAAACACATGTATCATCTATTCAATGAAAACACCGCAGAGAAAATGAATTTTACAAAACTGGGAAGAAGTTACAGCAAACAGTGGGTTATATTGGTGTTATATAGCTATCTCATCAAAAGGTAGCAAATGCACAAGACCTTTTGCGCTTTTCAATTTGAAAGAAAATGATTTCATTAGAAAAAAAAGAGCCATCACTCTGGATGTTGGAGAATGCCAGAGCCTGATGAAACCAGCTGAAGAGACAAACTGAGTGTACGGATGCAGATTAGCCTTCAGAAGATGAGGGTGTAAAAGGGATTTAATGGTAGGATGGATTATAGAAATCCTTGTAACAATGTTAAATAATTATAGTTCCAGCCGAGATCAAAGCAGTGCTGATTGAACCCCCTCAAGCTGTTAACACGGAGTATCTTGGAGAAAAAAAAAGGGAAAAAAAAATCCCTCTGAGATTGGTCAGCCTGTGCTGACAGTGTCCTCTGATCTGGGAAAGTTCTGGCTGTATTGAAGGTACAACTTGTGGGGGAGGGAAGGACAGAGGGAAGAATTTATGTGTCCGAGTAGCCTATTTGGGCAGAGTTTTTGTTTGTTTTTTTTAAGGGAGGAGGAAGGGGTTATTATAATCAATGTTACTGGAGTTCACACACTGACTGAAATGGCAGTAAACTTGCACACAATTGGCTTCTTTCATATTGGAAAACAGATTAAATTTCTTTAGCAGAACTTTGGTCTGTAACAGAAAATTATTAGACTCTTTTTTTCTTTTTCTTCCCCCCCCCTTTAAGTTACAGCTTCTGTATACGTACCTGCCCAGCAACAACTATTAGCAGCGATAACTGGAAGAATGCCTTTGTAGTAGTGATATTTGGCTGCAGGCAGGGAGTAGAGCTGCTATGGCCATTCACCAGCATTAAACATTTATTCTCATTGCCTTGCCTTCCTGGCATTCATGCCTGGAGGATTATGCTTATGCCTCTATTAGTAAAAAAGGAGAAGTCAAAGTTAAATTCTTATGGTTTGATGGTATAGTAACTTGTGGCACAGCCAGAGCTTTTCCATTTATAGAGCTGTCTGTTAAGTGCAACACATCTAGCTTGTTTCGAAGGGTAATTTAGAACTTTAGCTGTGTTGAGGTGTATTTCCAGAGGCAGTGTGTCGTCTGGTATTCTGTTCCAAATAGAAAGGTAGGGGGTGCAGTAGATGAGTAATAAAAAGCAGTGGTGGAAATAGTACTTCAATGGACTAGATCAATCTGAAGGAATGATTTCATCTAACCCAGGATTAGTTTGCTCCCTGGCTTTATGCTGTGACTGCAAGTGAGTGAGAGCAACCATCACTGCATGGACATAAACAGCTGTTGAGCATCTCCTCTTGGATATAGCCACATAGGGAAAAGGTGCTTTGATGAGACATCATTATCTATATGGCAGGAAGATTTCACTATTACGCAGATTTTGGCCAATGAGTGGTCTGCAACTGACCTTAGACCTGTAGCTTTGGAAAGGTTAAATTACATTCTTTTTTTTTTTTCAGAAAAAGGGCTGCAAAACTTTAGGTTCTGGGAGATGCCAACATATTGAGAGTCTGTCTCTGCAGTTCTGTAAATACATACATAGGCTCTATGTTCAAACAAATATGAGTACTTTGTTTTCTGGGAAGAGCCAGAATAGTAAATGCCAGTCAGAGAATACATCAAAGGGCTGCTTTGTATTTCAGAAACTAATGATGCATGACAAACCCTCAAACCTGTTCTCTGATTCCTGTGTAAGAAGCTGTAGTAATACTTTCAAGATGTTCTGGGTAAAAGTTTGTATCAAATAGTGCTACTTGTTTTCAGTTGTGCTACTTGTTTTCAGGTACTGGTTTATGAACTGTTGTATGTGACCTGTCCAGGAACTTCTGTTAGCCTATTAGCTTAGGTAAGCTTCTTCTTACTTGGTTAAATTCTGAATAGTCCTTTATGTTCATGGGGCCTTAAATAAATCTCTGTACCTTGGGTCAGGGATGATGACATTTAATGGCACCATCTCCAAGGGATTTTGTGGCTATTTTCATTAAAAGCGTGTCAGTCTTTGCAAGTGTCTTGAGGTGTCTGTAGATGTCCAAGTACAGGTTTGCTGGCTGTGTTGTCCTGGCCAAGTCCCATGGAAAACATGGAAGTCTGTCATCTATGATCCTCTGGAGCATTGTCTCGCCATGTGGGGTTTAATTGTGTAGAAAATACTGTGGCAAACCTGTGCTTGCCTGTTGAAGGTGTGATCTAAGACAAGCTAGAAATCATTTTGCAGTAAATGATGAGAGAACTTGGCAAAGTTATTTATATATCTGTTTGATATATAGTGGTTTGTAAAGTCAAACGTGTCTGCAGAGCAGGGTGTAATTTTTCATAGAATCATGGAATGGTTTTTGCTGGAAGGGACCTTAAGGATCATCTAGTTCCAACCCCCCTGCCACGGGCAGGGACACCTTCCACTAGACAGCTTGCTGAAAGCCCAATCCAACATAGGCTTGAACATGGCTAGGGATGGGGCAGCCATAGCTTCTCTGGGCAACCTGTGCCAGTGCCTCAGCACTCTCACAATAAAGAATTTCTTTCTACTATCTAATCTAAATCTACCTTCTTCCAGTTTAATCTAACAGGTAGTTATATTTCTGGATAGAAACAGATAATGGCATTGAGTTTCAAGGTAATAATACGTTAGGTCAAAGCTACCAGGCATCAATTAAGCAAGGTTTTTAAAGACAGTAATTTTAAGTGTGAGCTTACGTGGGACTGTAGAGTCTTGAAGTCCTGGCCGGGGATCTCATGGTTCCATTTTATCATGACAACTTGAGAAAAAGGAGTTGATGCTGTTTGGACATACAGACGTGTTATTTTTATGGTATAATTTTGGATATAGTGAAAAATTATGTGTTAAATGCTTTGGAGAAGAAATCAACATGCCAGTCTGCTAACAACAGTTGAAATGTCAGCATGAGCTTTTTATACTGGAAACAGGGAAGAATAGTGTTTTCTGTGGATGGAACGTAGCAAGTGTTTTGAATCAGTAGCAAAACTAATTGAGACTGTGTTTTTAGTGTGGTGTAATTTTACAACTCATTATGTGCAGGCTTAGTAAAAAGGGAGGGACAAGGGAGAGCGTCTGAAACTGTGCTTTTAAGGACAATAGTTGAAGGTGGGAGGGGATGTGAAAGGAAACCATTAGGAAGGTGTCTTAACTTGAGGAAGAGTTACATGCTTAAAAAGAATGTGGTCTTCAGGGAATGAATAATAAAATTGGGAATCATCAAGAAGTCTGTTATTCTATCATCAGTCTCTTCTGCCTGAAAGACATTCTGTATGATTCTCTCTCTTTCCTGTTTCAGGTTACCAACAAAGAATTCAATAAATACATTTTTCCCTTTCCCCCCACTACCCTTCACTGTTTCTTTCTAACCCGTCCTGAAATTGCAGAGGAAGAGTTAATAATGGAACTAGCTGTAGTGCATGTTACCTATCCTCACTTCTTCTTCACACGTAAAACCCCTTCACAGAGGATTTTAGAATGGGAAAATGCTAAATCAGCTCTTTCCCTGTCTTTGGATTCTAGCTTTTTTTTTTGTCATTGTGCTATGGAAAAAAAGGATCAGACTCCAAATCTTTAAGCAGTAGCTGCATTTGGAAATAATCTAAAGTAAAGAGATGTCTTTGTGCAGTAGGGAACATCATTCTTCCCCTGTGTCTTCTGAAATGACAAACTATTGCCCCTTGACAGTGAATTTGAAATCAGATAACTGAGACTCACTGGATGATTTTTATCTGCAAAGTTCATGTAAATTTGTTGTATGTTTGTGCATACTGTTTGTAACAGGGTGGTACAAGCTCAGAGATACATCCAACTCTATGTGGATGAATAGAAAATCTGGCATTTTCTGTTACCAGAGGGAAAAAAGCCTAATTAGACTTACGAAGTTATTTCCAATTGACATTGCTATTTTATACCTAAATTGTTTTCCTTTTAAACATAACTTTCTACACTTTTACTTAGATTTTGTTTGCAGTATGAATGGTTCTACCTCCAAGTTAAAATATATGAGATAAAGAACACAACCTTCCCCCTATTTAGTATCCTTTCCCTCCATCCACTCTGCCCTTCGAGTTACTAATAGTGTAAAGATTCCAGTTGCTGCTTTCCAGCTGTGAAGACACTGGAAAAGGAGCTGTTGATGTTCCTGTTCCTGTCCTTTTTGACATTTTTTCCCTCTTCATCTTTTATTAAGACATTTATATGGAGAGGAAGCAAACATTTTAGGCTTTGGTTAAATAAATTCAGTGGAGATAATTATTGGTTGTGTGTCTCATCCATTCAACTTAGACATAAGTACATGTAATATTTTTGTATTTGATATGTTTTAAATGAAAGGTTTATCACACATTTTAAAAAGCAGAAATGAAAGCAGCTGCTTATAAATTCAAGCTTTCTGGATGTTTTAGTTTGTTTCTGAAATTTTGTTAGGGAACATTGTATTTGTTCCATGAAGAATTAGTTTCCTTTTAAATTGATATTACATAGCTTTGATAACATCTGAAATATTTATCTGAATCTCTTGCATTGTACCAAGTCCCACACCATATAGTAATTTATAAATGGCTGTAAACTAGCAAATCTCTTGCTTATCCAGATTTTAAGATTTTTCTTTGCACAAATAATGGAATTTACTTTCCCAAATTCCCCTGAATAATTTACTGAGCACTAATTGTGGTCATTTCGGATGCTCACTTGTTAAAATTGGTCACATGCACATGTGGATATTTGCACATGGAAAGGACAGAGCATGCATCAATCTTTATTGTTTTCCATACATACCAGAAGAGGACAAATTGAAAGATGTAGCCTCGTGATTTTTCATACCTGTTGCCAGTAATATATTAACACCACTCTGAATATATATCTTGTGTATGTATGGTAAAATATATTCACAACCAGTCACTCATTCTTTCTGTCACAGCATTTTTAAAACATTCTGTTTAGGTCACCTGTTAGATTTATGAATTCTCAGTAAGTGAACTAAGAGTTGCTCAGCCAAGAAACCCAACCAAAAACACATCAGAGGACTTAGTCGTCAAGCTTGACATTTAGTTTTCAGTGGCTGTAGTGTGGTATACTAATGACCATGAAAACCTATTGTACTTCACACACAGTTCATTTCATCTTTATAATGCTGTACTTTATTAATAATCAATGTATATAGACTCAGTTTTAATAGAGAAACAACTCACCAGACCTTTTTTTGTGCCAAATGCACATTTGAAGAGACAGGCATAGAAAATGGCCGTTGTTTATCTCTTATAATTATGAATTTAATTTCAAAGTCAAGCCTAGCTATATCTTAGATATTTTGCTTCAGTGAAGTCCCGTGTCCATGTGTAGCACTGCCGCCTCCCCAACCCAGTCTTCACCTTGAGATTAATGAGGCTTTTAAGTCAAGTAAGATGGTCTGCTGAAATTATAGATGATAATTGAGCTAGTCTAACCCGGGTTATAATATCATTTGCTGAAACCACGTGGCTGTATGCTAACTTCACTCAGATAACTAGCCCACAAATACTTGCTCAGACACTGAACTAGGGAGATGCTTGGTGGGGCCGCATTGAAGGCCAGGTACAAAATGCCAGGTGATCTCAATGCCAGCTGCAAACAAGAGTCATAGTGCCGTTGGCTCAACAGGTTGTTTACATCCTGACTTAGATTTTCAGTTGCACTTAACTAATTATGTATTTCATGTAGCCTGTGATAACTTGGACATGGGTAACTAAAGATGGTAGGTAAGACAAATCCTGTAGATACCCCGTTTCTCCCTTCAGACTCATCACTATAACCCTTTTCATAAGTGAAACGAGAAGATTAATGGGGAAGCACTTGTGATGTATGTTCTTCAGGAGGAAGCTATCATCCTGTTATTGCCAGTAGAAATAGCACTTTCCAGGTACTGAAAATAGGGTTTGGAGACTGGGGTGCTATGTACAACAGCAAACACTCCTGAGATACCAGAGAAAGGTCTAAGGGGCTGTTTGAAGCTGGTAAACCAGAAGGCTGTGGTGGATGTCTGTCTTAGTCTTTCATTCTGGATATACTTTGCAACTGCTGCATCTAAGAGTGACTGCAGACTCGAATGTGGTGGAGTGGGATTTACAGAGAACAAAATGTCTGAATTGAGTGGAAGCTCTGGAGGTCTGATGGGAAGGATTTGGCTCTAACTGGCACATACATTATTCAGAACTGTATGCAATAATTGCAGCATGCAGCCTGTTGTGTTCTGCTTTCTGTGTCTCTTCTTTGGACACATCTTCTAGTCACTAGGCTGCCTCAGCAGTCTTAACTGCTGAGTTTTTAAATTTGTCTTGTGCAGTGGCTTGCTTTGGCTCAGGAGAGACTAACTAGGGGGCTGGCAGTGCTATGGGTACACACATTTCTTTTCATGATTCAGAGGTCTGCAGCAACTCAGTCAAAAATAAAAGGATCCCTATATAAGCAAATAAAATGTGAATTGAATACAAGGTTCCTGATTTATCTAAAAACATTCGCTAAAAGTACTTAATTTCTTTTACAGCTGTAATAAAATAATTTTACAGTTAGTAACATGTAACTTATAGGAGTGACAAATTTGGTACTTAAAAAATATTTAGGTTAAAAAAGCCTGTCACTTCTAGTAAGTCATTTTTAGAGTGTAATCACTTTAATTCTCCTCTCTAATTTTATCACCAGGAGACAAGCTCTCAGCCCCCTAACCTCCTGTAAAAATCTTCATGCTGCTGCTTGTTGTAGCTCCTAGTCAGAATGACAGAACAGGGACTGAGGCTGGCTTGGCTGATCTAGGAACAAGGGAAGCATAGTATCTAGCAGTCTAAGTGGCAGATAAACATCGTTAATGTCAGGTCACATGAAGTCTAAGTTTAACATGAAACAGTAACTTGTCAGGAAATACAGCATGAAACCTATGACCTGTTCTACTTGGGCTGGAAAAACTCTAAGTGTATAATGACATTAGTATTGCATGGGCATAATTATTAACTTAAGGAATTATTTACAGCCCTGCATAAGACAGGCTGTTTGAGAAATACTCAGAATATCTGTTCTTTGAGAGTAGTTTTATGGAGTTAGAGTGCAGCAATACATGATTTACATTGTGGTGTTATGGGTTAGGGTCACTGAGGCAATAGCGGCCTGTGAGGAGGAGAGTATAGTCTTAGTTGCAGGCTAATCCAGCATCACTGGAGTCCAAAACCAATGTGTTCTGCTCCTCTTTACTTCCCCCATGATTTTCATGCATTAATAAGCTAGCAAAATTGAGAAGTTTTTTAGTATACCATTCATATGTTTGTTTGAGTTGCATACATTTCTTTGGTTAATCATCTGATGTTACTGGAAATATCATCAGAAAACTCAGCATGTGCTGGGCAAAATATGAAGGTAGTAAAAAGGATAGAATAAGTTGAGACATAATTTATGATAGGAAAGAATCATAGAATCATAGAAGCGGACCTTAAAGTTCATCTAGTTCCAACCCCCCTGCCATGGGAAGGGACACTTCCACTAGGCCAGGTTGCACAAAGTCATGTCTAACCTGGCGTTTAAAACTTCCAGGGATAGGGCAGCTGCAACTTCTCAGGGAAACCTGTTTCAGTGTCCCACCAGTTTCATAGTGAAGAACTTTTAATATCAAGTCTAAATCTACCCTCTTTCAGTTTAAAGCTATTACCCCTTGTCATGTCTCTATTAGAAAATACAAGGACAACTTTTTTGATTCAAGAAGACTCTTGGCTCCTTTCTTAATATAAATTTTTCTGGCTTTAAACACCTTTTTTTCCCCTGCCTTCATTTTATTAGTGTTGGGTTATGTAGTCCCAAGATTAGGGCTTTCAGTTAGAAAGGAAGAGAGCTGAGTTCATGTCTGTACTCCCAGAACTGATTCTACTTCAAATAGACTGTCATTTAAAAAAAAAAAAATTATGCAGAATTTCGGGGAAGACACAGGAATCCACATCTTTCTGTCCATATTTGCTATGATGACCATAGCAAAGGTGCCATGTACATCATGCGTTCTTGGCTAACAAATCATTAGTATCAGCAGAAAGTACGGATAGAGAATTTCCCCCTCCCTTTTAAGAACTCATTTTGGAGGCAAGTGGTGTGTGTTGGAGTCTCCTAACTGAACCAAAATGGGAGTCAAGTGTTGTAGTTCCTATAGTAGAGATTTTATCAAATTATGGTCACTATCACAACTTCCGCCCTGAAAGCAAATGTGTTAGCTGTGCTTTGCTGTATTCTGCACAGTTTAGGTATGTTCGCTTTGCTCTGAGGGTAGAAAACCATTTTGCTTTGTCTCTTCGCATTTTGATAGATTTAGAGGGATATTAACCTACCATCCCAGAATGCAACTGCATTTGACACCTATGGAATCAGAATAAAGAGAGTTCTAGATGTATGTAATGATAAGCAGCTGCTGAAGTGAGATTTTCTACATCCTTTTCTTCAGTGTTGTTACCTATATTCCACTGAACTTCAATTAAGAACTAAATTATTAAGGCTTGACCTTGTCTTTAGTTCTGATTTGTATTGAAAATGTGTTTTACATATCGGAAAGAGAAAGCATGAATAACTGACATGAGTTATGAATAAGAGGAAAGCTGGGCTTTTTATTTAGATTACTATGCAAGACATTTTCCTTTCCCTGATAATGTTTTTAAAATGTAATCAGACTTTTTCATCCAGGAGAGCCTTGATTGAGGGAGACATTAAGTATTAATGTATCAATTATTAATTAATATGCATTAATTAATAACTATGAATAATACCACCATTTAGATCATAGAATAATTTAGATTGGAAGGCACCTCCAGAGGTCATCTAGTCTAACCCCAGCTCAAAGCTGGGCAAACTTAAATCATGTTGCTTGGGGCTTACTCAGTGAAGGTTTGAAGATCACCAAGGATGGAGATTCTGCAGACTTTCTCAGTGGTGTCCGATGTTTGATTTGCTTGCTTAGCTGTTGTGATGGTTGTCTACTTTACATTGTGGAAGTTGTTAAATTTCAGGTGCTCAGGTCTATCTCCCTGAGCACCTCCAATAGGAGGGAGAGTGGCTTTGTCTGGTCTACCCTCCCATTATATATTTGTATATGGCAGTTAAAACCCCTTAGCCTTTCTGTCCTAACACTGATCTTCCCAGCTCTTTCAGCCATGCCTTGCTGCAGCCCCCTGGCAGTCTTGTGGTCCTCATTCCACTATGTGCACGTCTGCCCTGCTCAATAGACTTGTACAGAGTCCAGGTTGCAACAGGACTTCATTGCTGCAAGAGCACATGCCCAAACTATCAACTCGCACATTCATTTTAGCAAAGCTACTTTCCAGCTGGAAAATAGTTGGCAGTGTCCAACTGGTACTGTTGCATTGGGCCAACCTGTCCCAGGTGCACAGCTCATCATTTGCGTTGGTTGAACTTAACGTAGTTTCTGTCAGTGCATTTTTCCAGGTTGTTGTGGTCCTTCTGAGTAGCAGCCTTGCCCGTCAGTGTTTCTGAGCTCCTTCTGCCAATTACATAAATTTGCCAGCCTGAAGGGCATTCTTTCTTGTTGTCCAGACCATTAATAATGTTAAAAAGCATTGGCTCCAGTGCTGATCCTTGAAAGATGCTACTAGTAACTGGCCTTCAGGTGAACTTTGTACAGCTCTTCAGAGTCCTTTTATTCAGTGGTTCAGCCATTTTTTACCCACTTTGCAATCTACCTATTGAATTTGTATTTCACCAGTATGCCTATGTGAATGCTTTTTGAAAGCCTTTCTAAATCCACTGCTCTCCCCTCTCACCTGCTGAGCCAGTCATCTCATCATAGGAGGAAGTGAGGTTGTCAGGCATGATTTGCCTTTAGTAAATCCATGCCAGGTGTTCACAACCACCTTCTTGTCCTACATGTGCCTGATCATGACATTGAGGAGGATTTTCTTCATACTATTCCCAGAGATGTAGTTTGTGTTGAAAAACTGTTAGTTCCCTGGAACCTTCTTCTTATCTTTCTTGATGGTTGGTATAACATTTGCCTGTTCGTAGTCATAGGAGAGCTTCCCTCCTCCTAGTTGCCACAGCATTTCAGAAGTGATGCAGAATGGATTTGTAGTAACAATAGCCAGCTCCCTCATCATCCTTGGATGCAGCCCATCTGGTCTCATGGACCTGTGTATATCCAATTTGCTTAAGTGCTACCTTAATCTTCCAGTCCTGTGGATAGTGATCTAGACTCTTACCCCTAGGCTCAGGAACCTGGAAGCCTGGTGGCACACCTTAGAAGAAGAAAATGAACCAAAGAAAGCAGTTAGTGCCTCAGCCTAACCAAATGTCCACTGTCACTGTGGTCTGTGTCCCACTGAGTACCAAGCCCACATTTTTCTTTAATTTTGCTGCCTATGTTTCTGTAGAAGCATATCTTGCTGCCCTTCAAATCTCTGCCTATTTTCAACTCCAGGTAAGAACAGCATTTCAAGAATGCTTAGATGGTGCTTTTAATTTTGTCCTATTTAAATATAGTCATCTATAAGTTAGTTTAAGGTAGTCTTTGGTCAGTGGAGCAAGATAAGCACCTTTACTCATTCCATTTTCAGATAGTTATCTGCAAGAAAAGTGATAATTTTACCTCTTGGAACATGTGTCAGTTTACTACAGAAAGAACCTGGGTATGTAGCTTGTACTTCACATCAATTTTTTTAGGCAGTTGAAGTTAGTGTTAACTGCTGTTTAAACATCTAACTTGAATTCTGTTCATGATTCAAACAAAATATGTGTTCAGCTTCTCACCTGAGTTGGCTTGGTTCCTCCGGAATATCAGAGTTTTGGTCTTTCATAATACTAGTTATGCTGCTATTTCTGTTGAATTTGCAGGATCGTGAAATAAGATTAGCTGAATACAAGGGATGATAAGGGGGGGAAATTCTGCTCCTCATACTTCAAAATTGATTAATGTATTGAAATGTATGTTGAAAATTTTTGTTTCTTAGAAAATGTGATTGAACGCACACTGAACAGCCAACTCTAGTAATACCAGAAAATACTTTAAACAGTCGTCTTTGTTCTGAGAGTGCAGAGAAATATGACCAAAATATTTTCAAACAGGTTATAGGGACATTATTTTTAGTGAATTTACAAAGAAGAAAGAAAACAAAATGTGGTAAGATTTCTTTCAGTGCAGAAAAATGGAAGTTATGTAGAGCTGTACAGTTAAGATGTCTTAAATCTTATTTTTGTATTTGGCACTGAACTCCTTCATGACCAAATAAGTCACACAGGGGGAAGTCTTCTCTAAGTTTGAATAGCAAAGTTCTTTCTGTCTAGCTTGCAATATCTACAGCTTGATTTTTTTTCTCTGCGCACACTGAGCAACCACAATTATGGTTGTAGTCTTTGAGGATGTGTAGCAGGATTGTAGGGAGGTTATCAAAACTCTGGAAATCATGTTCATATTAATAGGATATCTAAAGAAAAATAAAACAGTAGCTATATATATTTTTTTTTTCTGCAGATTTAAATCCCACTCTGTGTTAATGCATCACTCCCTGGGGCTTTTGAGGCTATGTAATTAAGGTTTATAACATGATTATTGTTTGTTACACAAGTAATCATGAACCCTGAACCACACTAGGTGACCGAAGGCATCAGGGACACAGGAAATGGCTATTTCCCAGCTTTTATATCTTCTTGTAGCCCTATTCAGTTAAAACAACCAGGGACTAGATCTTGAGATAAAAACAATGAATTGGTTTGATGTTGAAACTTTGATGATACTGTCTCTATAGGGCTTAAATATGTAAAGTGGAGCATGTTTCTAAAAGCCACCACTAGTGGCTGAGTCAGAGGCTCTGGGGAATGGTGTCCAGTGAGCTGTTTTCATTATGACATAATATACAGTACAATACAGTCTACTATATAGTGGGTGCTGTGTGATTATGTTAGACCCATTTTCTCCTGGAGCTTCTTTTACTAAGTTGCATAAATCATGACAGAGCAGTAGCTACAAGTCACTAACCACCCTGCTTGTTCACCAAATTGATTGCAGGTAACCACAAGCTGTATGATCCCTTACTATAGGGGTTATGCTTGAAAGATGTACAGAGAATTTTTTGTTGTTTGTGGTTTGCCTTAAAAGTAAATACGCTAATTTCATTAGCCTGATGTGAATAGCAAGCTATTCACAAATTTGAGGGAGTCTTAATTGAGGTTACTCTATTCTGAAGTTTCTCTGATGTTTTTACATAGAAAAGGAAGGAACACTTAAAAGTGTGTTTATGTTTGATATTTTCCCCATTGTCTCCCTTCTCTTAGGAGTGTTGTTTCAACTTGACATCTATGCATAGATAAATGTAAACTCTGCTTAAATAACAGCATGTGCAACTTTTTGTATGCAAAATATGGTGCATGCTGTCCTATCTGGTTTATTTTTAATGTTAAGATTAAAATCAGTATCTTTGATATAGAAACTAGTGTAATAGTAAGGTTGCTTCATGCAGTGACATTAATTAGAAATCTAACTTGTCTCTTTTTACTGAAAATTAGCTTAATTTGCTAGACTATTTAAGACTAAGTCTACTAAGTGAAACATATAGGGGAATGATAGATTAATAAAATATATAAATTAAAAGGCCAGGAATTAAAACCATCGAATTTGACTACCTTAAGTGAAAGGTATATTTTAGGTAGAATTTAGTTATGGTTTGAAGCACAGCTTGCTCATAAAACAATATGGTGTCCTATAATTATTCAGGTTGGAAGGGACTTGAGGTCTCTGGTTGGCCTCCCTTCAAGTACAAGAGGTTCCACTTAAACTTGGGAAGAAACTTCTCAGTGAGGGTGACGGAACACTGGAACAGGCTGCCCAGGGAGGTTGTGGAGTCTCCTTCCCTGGAGACATTCAAAACCCGCCTGGACACATTCCTGTGTAACATTATCTAGGTGTTCCTGCTCCGGCAGGGGGATTGGACTAGATGATCTTTTGAGGTCCCTTCCAATCTCTAGCATACTCTGTGTGTGTGTGTGTGTACTTGTATAGACTGATTAGGTGCACCATGAGGCTTCTCCAGGTTAAACAGCCCAAACTCTTTCAGCCTCTCCTCATTTGAGAGACACTTCAGACCCTTTGTCATCTAACTCTTTGCTGGACTCTTCAGTATCTTCATGTCTCTTATACTGGCAGACTGCAGAGGTGGGCACAAATACTTCAGGTGTAGCCTTCCTAGTGCTGAGTAGAGAAATTTAAACTTTGAGTTTAAATTTTCTATAAATAATCTATTGGGGGTTTTGATAGTTTGAGTCAACGTTGGAGAATTCTTCTAAAAGTGTCCATCCTATTTGAGTCTCAATTTGCCTTCTTGCAGTTTGCAGCCATTTTCCTACATCTTTGCTGTATCTTTGATTGCTTTATCAAGGACTCTGGCGTCATATTTATTTTCTCCTACGTAGGTGCACATCCAAGTCAAACCATAATATTGTTTTTGATAAGCTGAGGAGACAATTTCATAATTCTTTTATGATAAGAGAACTTTTCTGGCCTTTCTTTTATTTTAATAGGTTTTCCCTAAACCTCCTCAAAGTTTTTAGCTTTCTTCTGGGAACTAGGGCAAGAAAACTGGGCACAGAATTATGGTAGACCCGTGCCAGTGCATATTACCCAGTTAATATAACCTTTTGACTGCTGCACAAAATACCTTTCCATTGCTACAGTTTAGTAGCACTTGCTAATGTTCATTTCCACTTTTGGCTACAGTGTTCAACTGGGAAGTCCTGTCTAGCTGTTACCAAGCCTGAATGAATCCCCAAACATTTTTTTATAGGCAGTGCTTCTCAGAAGAGAGTCCCCTGCCCTGTGGATATGATGTCCTGCATTGTTTGGTCCTGTGGGCGCTTTGTTTTTCTGTATTGCCACACACATGGCGAGCCCGGATTTGCCAGCTCATTACACATTCCAGCCTTGTTTGTTATTTAGTCTTCTCCAGTTGTTTTCTTTTCCTCAGACTTTATCATTAAATGATTAGATTCTTTGCTCTTGATCATTCATAAGGATGATAAGTACTGAAGGGTCAAGAACCAGTGCTTTCCAGCCTTTGCTAGAAATATATCCAGTCAGCGACTAACAACACTCATATTTGTCATTTGACCAGCTTCTACTAAGCTTTATTTTTTGACAATTTATATGTTACCCCTGATTGAACTGGAATCTTGTATTAAGTCAAATATCTTATGAAAGTGTAAATATAATAGTGGTAACGTATGATTTTTATCAGCTGAGCATGAACTGGTTATTAGCAAATACAAAGTTAGTGTTTTAGGATATTTTCCCTATGCATATGTTGATTGACACTAATTTTCTTACTTTTATTTAATTCTTTATTAATTAAGCTCTATATCATCTGTTCAAATTGCTTTGCCATGTATCAATAGCAGACTGACAGGCCTATTACCCAGGTCATTCTCCTTCTGTTTTTAAAATATTGGCACAACATTAGCCTTCTTTAGAACAATTGTAAGAATGAGTCCTGTAGTGACAAGGAAAGAAATTTCTTTTTAAAGTAAAGCTTTAAAAAACAGCATGTGGAATTAGTAGAAGGAAATGTTATAGTATGAAGACAAGCATGCAAGGAAATATGAGAAATTGGTAGCATTCACAAACAAAGTGTTATGCATCAGAACTGTCAAGGAAATTATTGAGCAGATGAATGAAGTAAATAATTTTATTAACCTGACCTACAATTCAGCTTGTATTCCAGAAAAGGTGGCAGACAAAATATTTAGAAAGAAAAGTCCAGAAACTTGGCTACATAGCAAGTATCTCACTGGTTTGGTGAAGAGTTAGTTACTCAAAAAGTAGTCCTTTTTAAGTCAGTGAAGCTCCCATGTTCACATGGTTGGTCTATTCTCTAGATGAAGGTTGTATCATACATAATAAATACTAATCACATAAGAGACCTTATGTGGTATATTGGATACTTAAAGACTGAATTACATAGTAGAAGAGAAGAAATCTGATATTTTATTATCTGCATTTTAATAAAACATCTGATCCTCATGAAACTATACTCCTAAACTGATACATGAACGCAATCACGTGGCATGAATCTGACTCAAGAATCATAAACAAAAAGTTCTTATAAAATAATAGACTATTGAATTTTTAGGGCATCATCTGGTAGTGATGTAAAGAGATCTGTTCTTGGTAAGGATTTCTTTATTTGGGTTTACTTAATAACTTCATTAATTATTTGAGTAAAGTTATGAAAATAATACTAAGTAAGGAAAGAGTTTTAGAAACTTACAGGAAAAAAATGTGGTTTTTTTTTGATCATCCAAAACCTACTCAAGAATTAAAATCTAGGTTTGACATTGCAGTGAGACTGGACCAATTACAATTTTGGTTTCACGTGTCTCCAAATACTGCCAAATTAAAAAAAAAAGGGGGGGGTAATAATAGTAATTTGAGGCTGTAGAAGACAAATTTATGGAAAATGTTAAAAGTTTTAGTGCATTGAATTTGCGTAACAAATGTCTTAAACCTCAACAGGACAGTCATGAACTATGGCCATTAATGGATAAATTGAGAAAGTTAATGAGCACATGGTAGACATATGTTGGTATTTCCCCAATTAAACCTAGCCACCTTCTGGTATTCACCACTCTGCAGCTTCTTTGATGAACTTTTTGTGTATGAATTCCTATTGTTACTACAGCTTTGACCCTCACACTCTTGCCCTGCTGTTGGGTAGAAAAATAACCTTCTCTTGGTGTATTTTAAATCTTGTGTTTCATTTGATGATTGCTGGTTCCTTAAATATAATAAAGAGGAACGTTTATTACTACAATGAACTTGCTGTTTATGCTTTTACATACTTCTTTCTTATCACCTCTGTTTACTTCTTTTGCAACCCTACAGAAGGGTTACAGTACTTAGAAAGGACTCTAAAACTGAAAGGGTAAAATATTTTATTTACTTCAAAGGTAAGAAGGCAACAAAATGAAACTTAATAGCTGTAGGGCTGAACATGGTCTATTTGGGGGTTTCTTTTTACGTATATTTTTAATATAAAAGTATAGACAAAAACCTTGTTAAATTTATGCCTAGAAAGGTCCAGGACAGCAGACACGGTCTGCAGTTAAGCAGGTTGTAGTGTGTGCCTCTACAGTCTGCAGGGTAATATGAACAGTGATATTTATTATAGCTTGAGGCTTGAATCTGCTGATACCAAGTTGAAGATGCTTAGGAAACAGTAAAGTTTCGAAATTATAATGTCAGAGAAATTGAAAAGCTTGGTCTGGTTGTGAGTCCCCATGGTGGACAATGTATTTCCCTCCTAGCCTTTCAGATGGGGCTGAATCCATCCTGTTTAGGTGTTGCGCAGGTTGTGGGGCCTCAGCAATCCCAGCTGCTTTGCTTTGCTTAAATCATTCCCTCAGTGATTACTGTTGTGAGGGACTTGTGCCTAAGAACAAACTTTTCTTCAGATCTTCTATTTTCTAACTTGTTTGGATTTTAATCAAATATATATATTATTTAATTTACAATGTTTGTACCTCTTCAGCAATCAAATATTTCCCAAATAATTTGTTTTTGTTTGATTTTGTTTGAGGTGTTTTGTGTTTTGTTTTTTTTTTTGTCATTTTGACAGGTTTTCAGTAGCTATAATTCTTTGCTCCTAATTAATATAAGTTTGTTCTATACAGGATTTTTGTTCAAAAATATATTAATTTCAAAGCGAAGTATGGAGGAATCTATTCTTGGAGCATAGAAAAGAATGGGCGGCCTTGGAGGATGAAGCAGGAAGGACAGATTTCTTCTCTCACTGCACAGTCCTGCCTTTCCAGGCTGTATTATCTACTTGGCTGAGCTCTTGCTACGTGTTCTCAGGATCAGGTATAACCCGGGGATTGCTGAGAGGCAATACGGTACCGCCAGTGGTCACCTTAGACCCACAGAAACCGTTAAAGGTGGCAACTGAAGCACAAAATCCTTTCCTGCGGGAGCTTTTCTCCTTTCTTTTTCCCTCATGCATCTAAGGACAACGTGAGAGCATCCTTGAAAAGCAATTCTTGCAGAAATCTTAGGACCTATACTGCTTTTTGTAGAAAGAAATGTGTGAATCTTTTCTTGCTGTTTTATTTGATTATAGTAAAAGTGCAGCAGTATTTGCTTTGCGTTATCCTGTGCAAGTGTTTATTAATTCAAATAATGGAACTTCAGTTATCAGAAAATTCTTATGCCTGCTTAAGGCACTGAAGAAAGTATGAAGTCAGTACGTAGATGCTGATTTTGGGAGAGAACTATGAAAAATTTTTTGGCTTACCTTAGCTCAAAAATTGTCAATTCTACTATTAGCTTATTTTGGAAATAGCCAACGGAAATATTACATACCCTACTGAATTGGTGTATAAGTCTAAATTCAGTTTTCTAAAGAAAAGGGATCTTCCTGCCCCTACAAGTTAGTTTTGCATAAGAATCAGTGTTAAATAGCATTAAAATCTGCCTGAACATGGGCAGTAAATGAATAAGTAAATAGAGGAAAAAAACCCCAAATAGATTGTATAGATAAAATAAAAACTGGGCCATGCCTTAATTAGCACTGTTGTGCCAGTTGTAACATGGATATAACCACATGAATATGTTAATACATTTCAGTTAGGACAGTTGATCACGGAAAGTTCTGGAAAAGGATGGTACTTTAGTTTTCCTGGTTTTAGTGCTTTGTTAGTGTAATACATTGGTGTTCTTAGAGTAAAAGTTCCTTATCCTTATCTTTCCTTTTGCTTAAAAATTGTTTCATCTCATTCCCATACACTAATTCTTATGATATTGAATGTATTTGAATTTTTCATAGTTTTTTTTGTCATATGGTCATTGCCATCTGTATTTTTGTTGTTTGTGTTTATGTTTTTTGTTGTTATCTTGTTACTTCAATTGTATTTTAATTGAGGTGGCTTTGCTTCTGAATTTGGAAATGGCTGCTTGACCAAGGAATTAATTTTGCATGGCTATATTGCCATGTATCTTTTTTGTTGCCCACGGAAGAACTTGCACTTCACCTGGCTTTTTCTCACCTCTCGGTCAAAAACTGCATCATTTCATAGTGAGAAGAGTACATTAAAACACACAATAATAATAATAATAAAAAACGTTAATCAAAAAACTGCATGTGTCTTTCTGATTGTGCCAGTGTTGTGGTATTCAATTATGCAATTTTCATTGGCATATTAATCATCTTTTCAACAAACAAGCCGGCGTTAATTAAAGCAAACCATGGATAAAGACATGTTGCCGGATCATCATTCCGTTTATCACAGCACACAGGCTGGCCGTTAAGTAAATTCTGGACTGTGAGATGAATTTCAATGTTGACTTCATCTTTTTTGTTGGAGTTTGAATGCAACTCATCTAACAACAACAAACTTTAGGCTTCACAAGAGAAAGATGAATTTATTTGTAATTAATTGCAAAAGAAGAAAGATAAAGTAGTTGTGTGCTTCTAATGGGAATTACAATATTTGGAACCAGACCATTTTTGAAAATTTCTTTCCCTTCCACTGCTCTCCTTCTTAAACTTCCTCAAGTGTCAGAGACCTGAGACCAAGGGATAAATGAACCCTCATCTATGTGTGTAAATACAGGTTTCATTTTAGCTTTGGAGTAATTAATAAACTGATTGGCATTAAATACGCAATCTGTGCAAAGAGAGAAAATTAGACAATCTGTTTTACTGATACATGCAAGAAAGAGGTGGGAGGGAAATGCTTTTATATCTTTGAAGTGAGAATACAGTTTTTTGATGAACAACAGTAGCATGATAAATTTTTCTGACAATCCCCTTAGAAATGGCTTCTGTGCTGCAAGTGTATACAGACAAGAACACTTGAATGCATTTGGAGGTCTGTTAAATATTTGTAAGTTGTTCAAGTGTTTATAAGACCATGAGCTTATGGAGAGAAGCACTGTATGCTGCTATATCTATAGGTACTACTTAGCATAATAATACTGGTATTGTACTTTTTGAGAGTTATTACAGAGACTGCTGAGAGAGCAGCTGAAGGCTTAAGGGTTCTTTCGTCATTTTATTTGGTTTGTTTATTGTTTTATTTGAACAGAAATACAGTTTAATACTTCTACTGTGCAAAGTACACGTGTCATCCAGCAGAGACCGCTGACTGTGGCATGGAGTGGCTTGTTTGTTCCTGATTTCTGTCTGCTTCTATTCTGAACTCTAGGCTGATGGGCTGCCTTCAGCACTATTTATCATAAGTACTTTAGTCTCGATTCCTTCAAACACAGGTTTGCAAAGGTGCTGAATGAGTTCTGATTTGATTGAAAAGTTTATGTACTATGCCTGCTATGAAAAATATATGGAAGCACTAGCGGGGTGCTTCCTGAATATTCATAATAATCTGTCATTTTATCTACCAGGGTCTTCCCATGTCTTTCCAATAATCAGTTCTCTCAGCTGCTTTACATTAGACTGTCTATACTTGCAAATTAGTCAGAATATACATGCTTACTAAGAAATGTAGAGAAATGTGATTTGGAAATAAGTATTTTTTAGCTAAATGAAAGTATGTTTAATGTAATTAGGTATTCTTAAGTTGGGGGAACTAAAAAGAAATTAGTAAAATGAATTTAACCTGCATAAATCTGTGATTCCCCAGCTAAGACTGCTTCTGCAACTTAAAGATACTTACATTCATGCTACCTCAACTACCTCTATGCCAAAGAAAGATTACACAAAGTAGACATACACTCAGCATGGTAAAAGTCAGTTGTCACTTTGGTGCAAGAACTTAAGACAACCTAAGAATATTAACAAATTCTTCCTTCTCTTATATGCTGCATGTGTTCCAGAGTTCAGTACACCATGACTATTTTACAGATCTTATTTAAATACATCAAAACGTATTTAAAATCATAACCAGAGCCTGTTAGAAACTGCCATATTTCAGATAAAATGAGTATGTTGTAAGGTACTGTAAAGATACTAAGTGTATAATGCATTCAGTTGTCTTCCACTGTGGTGTTTTTGTTTGGGAATGTGTAAGTCAGGTTAAATCTGCTTTACTGTATAAATCAGTGCAATTAATCTCATGACTTTTAATAGTTCTGTTCTTATTATGAGAGTCTGAATATGATCTGTAGCTCTGATAAGATATTTTTAAGGAATAACAAGTTTTTTTAGGGTTAAAGTGGGTGCTGGTTAAACTGGCTAAATTCTTAAATTGTTTCATAACTGGTTAGAGGTTCATACTTAAAAGTTAATTCTATCTTAATTACTGTAGCAGAATATAATTGCATATGGCTTCTCGTGGACCCTGAAGTGTGACCTCAGGCCTTGCGCTTCACTCATCTTGACAATACCTGCCACTGATGCAGCTGTAAATGTGTACCTGCCTGTTGAAACTGGAATTCATCATGGTTGGAAATGATACTGACATCACATTGCTCACTTGTATTGTGCTGATTGCAGAAAATTCAATGTCAGTGTCATTTTAATGGCCAGTGTAACCAGCATAGATCTTCACTTTTCTTTAGTGTACTTAGATTATCAGAGAAAACTTAGTTTGCATTGTAGATCCCCATGGCTTTGACAGTTTCTCATCACAAGTTTTGTGCTAGGTAGTATGCTGATAAAATGGGAAGTACAGCAGCATTTAATTTTAGCATGTGGTATCAGTGAGCATTCTGAAACTTTCCTCATTGCTTTTGAGTATTGTAAGAATGGAACAGAAAAAGAATTGAAAATTGTGGTGGTGGTCAAAGGTGTATTTCATGGTAAAAAATTGGAAAACTGTATAATGCTGTTGTTGGTTTATTGATAGAGGCCTCCAGAAAGAAATGGCATCTATTATCTTGTACTTACACCTAAGCTGGGTCATACTACATTTTATTATTTACTCTACTGTTAACACTGACAAGTACAGATCATCAAAACTAGAACTGCTTCAGCTCCTTTGCTTTTTTAACAAGAATCTGAATAGCCGTTAATCAGCACTGTAATTAATAAGAAGTGATTTCATACAGTTGTCACTTATTATCATTTAATGTCATTACTATCCATGTCTTTTATTATAACAGTTTCTTGTATTAGGTCATACACAGCTCAAAGAATCTTGTCTGCATGTGTGGTGAAGAAGGACTGTCAAGTTTGGAAATGTTTTCAGAAATGCCAGTAGTTGAAGCTATTAAAGGAACTTATGCAAAATCGTTTAACTATTACATTATTGAAAAAAAATATTTGCGGTTTTAGTTTTGTATGAAACGGTTTTGAATCTTTCTGGTACAACAAGGTAACAGAAATTTGTCCCAAGTGTCTTATGAGTCTGCTACAAAAATAGGAGCAATATAAATATCATGTAAATGTGTCAACTTCTCATAGTGTTAATAAATAGGAAGGTAAAAGCATGTCCTTTATCTTTTTTTGGCATAATTTAAGTTGAAAGCAGCAAGCAGTGAGTGCTTGTTAGATATTGTTCACAGACGTGTAAGTATATCAGTTCTCCTCATAGGAAAGAGTTATTAACTTAGTTCACTGACAATAATTTGGGAGTACAAATATAAATACGTTGATCTTCCTTTGCCCCATATCCTTTGTAGATGTGTTCAAACAGCAGAAATAATGTGAGTGCAAAACATTAATAGATTGCATCCGTGTTTCACGGTGCCTTCACATTTCATTGGTGCATGCCTCCAAAAAGAGCAGCAGCTACAAATCAGGTGCGTTAATCTCACACTGAGAGCTTGCCTACTTCTACCTTTTGGATCATTCATTCATACAAGATGCAGACAGGATTCGCTGACTTACAGTTTTTCCTCATGGTTTCATCGTATGTATCAGCATAAGATACTGCACTGGTGCAGTTCTGCAGTGTATATTTTAAAAGGTAAATAAGAAGGACTGAAACGAGAGCTGGCATTATTTTAAACATATAAACAGAAACCTCATTGGGAGGGAGGGGTTGTGATTGAAAGTGCTGGGGACAGATGAAATTGGTCTTGACCGTTAGTGAGGAAAGAAATCTCATTTGCCTTTCACTTGCTCATACAGTCTCTTCAAGAGGATAAAAGGTACCTCCTGTGGGAGTGTTTTTGTGCATAATTTAGTCCACCTGTCCTGTTTGTAACACCTACATTTAGTTCATGAGATCTTTATGTGAAATGTGGTACATTTTTCATTTTCATAGCAGTGAGTGATGCCTGGCTAATGAAAAGTCAGAAAAATAGTCTTCAAAAAGAAAATAAAACCCTGATCCTCAAAACCTTATTGAATGTGCAGTATGCAAGGCAAGTAAGGGGATATCACTGCTTCGAAGGAGTCTGAGTGTAGCATGAGGAGAGGGAGGACCTTGCTCTGTTTGGTTGGGTGGAGCTGGAGGCATTCTTTAGACAAATATCCAAAACATGCAGGAAGAGTGTAAGGGGCTCAATGTGATGTGAAAGGTGGGCAGAGAATGCGCTCTGGGGTGAGGCACAGTGCCTTCTGTCTTCCTTTTTTTTATGCATTTAGAAAGATTTCCTGAAGCATCATCTATTTAGGGTCTTTAGCTTGAAGGACCATTTCATACTTGCTACTATCCTGCCCTACATTCTTTGTGGATTAGTTTGGTAAAATTATACTCTGCTTTCTGGGTCGTTTCTGTCTTAGTCTTTATGTATCAGGAACTAATACTCTGCTCTGTTTTAAAATACTCTTCTTTGTCAAATGAGAGTGTCTGTACGCCCTTTCTTTAGAGCCTTGAGAGGGTAAATGAGGTCTGTCTTGATCTAGAACTAGTTCATGCTGTCGTAATTGTAGGAGATTTTTTCTTCATTCTAGAGTTTCGGTAAACTAAAAAGCATTGTACTATGTGTTTTCACCCTCAGAAGACACTGGAATAAGGGAGCCTATAGGTCTTTATATAAGAATAGGTGATGTAAGATGTCTTTAAGGAGTGAAGCTTTTTTTTTTTTTTTTTTTTAATTAATGCTGTGTTGGTACCCAGACTGTATTTTTGCACATAAACACATATTTTTGTGTATTTTTCCAGTATTCACAAAGAGAACTAAAAGGTGAAAGTTATAAAGCAATTGTAAATTGATTTGTTACTTTACTTCTTTTGAAGAAGAGTTTGTACACATCCAGCTATATGTTATCTTGCATCTACCTGCTTTCTTATTCAATAACTGTTTCATTACTGCTGGGGTTCCTAGAGGACTCTTACATTTGTTTGTTTGAGGTTTAGGACAACCGTCGCATTTGTAGGGTAGCTCATAATGACAAAACTAGGGCACATCTGGAGCAATTTCATTAGACAGGGTATTCCTAATCCAAATTACAAGGTGCTGAGCATGGTGGGGTTCAGGTGTGCAGAAACTGGAGACCCATTGGGCTGCCTTACTCCTGCAGACCCAGTGCAGCCTGCCTTAGCATGGTGCTGAGCTCTCCCACAGCCCGGCATGCTCCAAGGGAAGAGTGTCACCTGCTGAAGCCCTGCTGGGCTGCCCAGGCAGGTGTGCTGGGCACAGCCGGGGCAGTGCCAGCCCATGGGGCAGCAGGGAGCTGATCCTGGGGCTGCAGTTTTGGGTAAAGGGGCCACAAGGAAGAAGCAGGAGGGACACATCTTCCTGCGGAAGGGAGGGAGGGAGGGAGGAAGGAAGGAAAGAAGGAAAGAAGGAAAGCCTCCAGTTTGTAGAAGCTGAATGGCAGTTGATAAGACAAGAGGCTGGTTTACTCTGCAGAAGCACCAGTTTAACCATTAGCTGTGCAGACCTTTGAGCTCAGCCGTCACTTCCAGCAGGGATGTCTCGCTGCATGCAGGGCAAAATCCCATCGGATAACACAAGAGGCCCTTTTAGGTGCTGCTAGAGCACCAGTCGGACCAGTAACACACAGTTCACTGAATCACTGATTCCAGTCGGAAAGTTATCTACCGTCTCTAGCAGTGAAATCCTGACTGATAAGTGAAGAGGCTCATCTGCTGGTAGCAGAGCCTCCAGTTTATCAGCATCTGACCAGCTCATAAATCAGACTAGTGTCTGTTTTTATTTTGTTTTATCAAAATTTATTTCTATCATTGTAACAGTTAATACTTTAATAAGAGAACTTAGCTGGGAACATTAGGAAGTTAGTTAGAGACATTTTGCAGGCGCTTTTTCCCTTGTCAGTGACAAGGTAAGGTAATCCTATACACAGGCTGCTATTGTGAGATGAGAAACTGGCCTCCTTCACTGCCAGAGACCAGATGCACCTCTCTCTATCCTAATCTGTAAACGACTTAAAGGAGCCTTATCTCGGGGCTCTTCTGCTTCATTTCATGCTTGATTTACTTTAATTTGTCTGATAGGGCACAAGGATTTGGAGACGGCCCATCTTTCTGCAGAAAATGTTCAGATTTTTTTTTCCTTGGCATTGTTGTGTTGGGGGTTTTGACTTTTTTTATGTGGAGGAAATCTTGCTCCAGTGCAGCAAGCTGCTTGAGTGTGTTTAGATTTAAGCTACCCCAGCAGAAAAGAGTTTGTGAAGTGGTATGATTGTGTGATGGGCCACATTTACATTGAAATCACATTATACGATATATCTGGACTCCTGAAGGGAGCAGTGCAGTGGAGCGCTTGTGCCCACAAGATACTTTGAAAGGGCTATATATAGTGGCAACAATTGATACGAGATTTTACAGGAGACTTTATAAATATGTAAATGGGTGTTATCTGATTGGGTTCTTTGGCTACACATCTGTACCTCAAAGGAAGTAGAGCTGTGAGAACTACCAGGAAAACAGTAGTTTGCATTCTAAGTGAGGCTGAGAAATAGAAATGTCTCACAGGTTGACAGCAGGTCAGGGTGGAGGTGCTTTGCATACTTTGGAGGTAAGCCTCTTTGATGTGAAAGCGATCTCTTACTTCCACCAGAAAGGTAGAATTACCACGAACAATTTTCATTTGTTTTATAACATGGCTCAGATCGGGAGCCATTGACCTTTAGCATTCCTTGTTATTTCTGTAAATTGCTTATGTGATATGGCACTGGGGGGAATTGCCTTTACGTTTTTTGCATTTTAAAAAATGTACTTTCAGTGACCCATGGGAGAGAAAATAAAGTCTTTGGTACATTGGTCTCTTGATTAGTTATTTCCTAAATGAAAATGGAAATACTATTAAAGCAGTAATAATGCTGTGTCTTAATAGTTGAGGAGTCAATAAATGGCTCCCATGTGCTTCATTAAAGTTCTTAATGAAGCCATTTTTGATAGCTGAACTTTACATTATCTCTACTTTAGTCAGATACTTTTTTAGGGGGAAGGAGGCAGTAATTTGACGCAAAATGGTTTTCTTGTTCACTCTAATAACTATATTACTAAAATCCTGTGTATCATAGTATCTGTTTTATAGAGTTATGCAAAATCCATCAATCGTAAATATGGTCATTTGTAGCTGTACACAGGTAATTTTTTTTTTTCTGGAAATTCATGTGTGTTTTTTTAATGTATTTATGTTATGGCATATCCATACATTAGTAAAATGTAGCATTTTTTTTTCATCATACTTGATACTTGCAGGATGTTCCAAGTATTTCTGTGCAGCCCCACTGCACTGTCAGCCGCATTTTTCCTTTACACCCTTCTTGCAGCAGTTCTTGGTCGTTTAATTTCTCCCTCCTCCTCCTTGCACTGGATTACCAGCCCTGACTGAACCCTTCATATTCTGACAGGAAGGATTTAGTCTCTGAGATGAACGTAACACCATTCTGTGACGAGCTAAAAAAGGGCATGAAAAGCTTGTGGGCTCCTTTTGCCTTTCATGAACTCTCCTGCAACCAGTGGAGTGGATTCCATGTATGTTCCCTTACACAATAAATGTGAGGAAGAAAATCTGTGTTTCTGAGTTAGGTCCTGCAGTTCTTCCTAATGGTGTCTTCACCATGGTGATAGTTGTTTCCCTGTATTGCTTGGTGATATTATTTATTGTGTTATCATAGCTAAATACAACTCTTACCATACAAGCAAAGAAATCATAAAGACATCACAACTATACATTTTGTGTTACAAAGCTGACAAAGCTCTCAATTCTTTTCACTTTCCAAAATGAATGGTGTAAAAAAAAAAACACAGATGGCTTTGGAGTCAAATAAGCATGTTATAACAAAATGGGAATACTGACTTACTTTCTCTATGACACTGGCCAGCTCCCTGATGCCTAACATTTAACCTTGACTTTCTGATGCCCTATTCTGGGCATCTAGGACCTGATTTTCACAGGTAAGGGGCTTCACTAGTGAATTAGAAGCATGTTGGAAGTCAAGTGCTAAAGTCAAGCCAGAGCTGAGCTTCACGAAACTGAGAGTTTCAAGTAGGTTTGGTATACTCTTTTTATTAACTGTGAAAGAAGTGTGTTACCCTGATGTCTTAAATAGGAAGATGTGATGCCTTATTCACTTTTATGTGTTCAACAATTTGAAATCTTCTGGTAGAAAATATGGTTAATATGTACATTATTAGAACTGTAAACACAGATTATAATTCAGCACATGTACATCCTAGTTGACTGTTGAATAGGTATCTAAATGTTCTAATGAAGGTAGTGTATTGAAATGCATGTATGTAAATTTCTGTTTTAACAATTGAATTTTAGTAGGTACATGCTTTTCCATAACATCTGCTTTGGCTGAATACATTTACAGAACTATAAAGGGGGATTCTTTCCATTTCAATTTACAGACACATTTTGTTGATCCAACTAATAATATCTGAGAAATAAGTGCATAGAAATAATAAGCAGAAATAAGAAAAGGGTAAAATAGAAGCTAATAAAGCTTAAATATCTAGAAGATAAAATTGACAATTAAAAAAATCAATTCCACAGAGAAGAGGCTATTTTTTTTTTTTTAGATCTTTTTCATAAAATAGACTATGTTGGAAACTCATAATGACCTAATATAAGTCAAAATAGTCATTAAAATGGTTTTTAGTGTTATATGGTGCTTCCAATATAATCTCAAGGTCTGAACGAACTATGTCTGGAAGAGAAGGCCAAAGGAGCTGCATATACCTAGTCCACTCTGAGGTAGGTACTTCACATAGAGCTGTTGCATAAAACCATCCTTCTCTGTTTCAGAGAAAGAATTACTGACAGCATTTTAGAGAGAGGGAGATGGATGACTCCCAAAGGTAAATGCCTTTTGATGCTCAATACATTGCAGGTTACATAAGAGAAAAGGGGATACTGATTCTCTAAGGAAATGAGGATATTCTTCATGAACAATTTAAAATGCTGGCTTTACAATGCTATATTGAACACACTCTTCTGAATAATGTTTCAGTCTCAGATGAATTGTTAGTTGAAGTCAACATCTGATCAGCTGGCTTGGTTCAGTATGTTTTATTAATAGGTAAGTATTTAGAGTAAATATGTTTAAAGTATCAGTAAGAAAGGAGAGATCTGGCTTATATGAAACGTCTTTGAGAATACATAAATGGTGAATTAAAATTTTCATCAGATGGAAGTAGCTTCCCATATAAAATGTTTTTCAAAGCTTTTTCTTTGAATCCCAGCCTCTGTCTGTACTGATATTTATGGTTTCACTAAAAAGTTCAGGTAGAGAAATACTTGCCCTCATAAATCATTTGCAGATAATACTGGTTCAGACGCTCTCTGTCCAAATTGATAATAGGTATCTGATTCAAAAGAAATGTCTTGTTTCTCAAAAGTTCTACAGAGGATGCTGGAGGATGGTAAAGCCAAAAAAAAACCCCCCTAACCTCTCAAAATAATCAGACAAGCAAAAGAAACCTTTTAATTTCAGCTTCACTCTTGCCTGTTACGCTAGTTGCAGAAGTTGGCAACAAAGTGAACCACTTGATGATTGTCTGATTTGTGGTTTTATAATTCAGACTACTTTCAGAAAGTTGAACTCATGTGTCTATATGGAGAGACTTTTGTCAAATTGAGAACTATAAATGCATTATAAACATCAACCCCTTTCATCTCCCCAAAGTCTCCCAGTTTGGAGCAGCATGAAGTCCTCCTACTGCACTGAAAATGGAAAACACATCTGGTTTCTCTTTTCCTTTTATATACAGATTTTTTTTTTAGGGTAAGTTACTAAATCATTTACAATTTAGAGAAGAATTTTTTGGGTTTGTTTTTTTGTTTTTATGCATTTACTCTTTCTGACTTCTGTTGCTTTTGTACTTGTATTCATATCCTGTGACTTAACAGGTGTACGACTGGAAATGGCTAAAATTTGCATGCTTAATTAGCACAGAAGAGAGAGAGGGTTTTGGGGAATTTAGGTTTTTTTATCTTACCATATTGGGACCCCTGTTTCTGAAGAGGTTTGGGCTGAGTAGGCATTTTGTGGGTTTGGCTTTATTTCCTTATTTGCCAACAGCTTTGTTTCCAGTATGACATCCATAACCTCAGAAGCAGCAGTCAGGTGTGGCCTCACACAGGAGATTAGTAGTTTCTTTCGGGGACTGGGAGAAGTATGGCTGCTGGGAAGGGGGAGTAGAAACATCTCTTGAGCTGTGTGTCATGCCTGCAGAGCACAGGTTAGCCCCTATAGACAAGAGTTACATGGTACATTCTTAGGACAGCCACAGACAAGTCTAGGATGTGGTCTGGTACCTTTAAAGTCCTTCCTGGTATTCGTGAATTCACTGTATAGTCTCTGTGTAAAAACTGAGTTTAACTTCAGTTATGATTTAGATACAATGCTTATATATTGTGCTTATTTTGTCCTCCGGAGGCCCAAATCTCTATAGTTTTACACATCTCTCATGCATAACAAATTGAAAGTATGTGTGTTGATTTGCTGGAAATGAGTTGTGCTCTAAAATCATGCAAATTCTTTTGTATTCCTATAACCACAAAACTGGTATGAGCAGAGATGAAAAAGTAGGTGGAGTTGGCTTTGAAAAAGGTGCTCTAAAATTAAATAAGCTGTATGAAATAGTATCGTCACAAGGAAAAATTGAAAAATGCAATAAAAACAACTTCATGCTTCAGAAGTGTTTCTGTTGCAGGTAAACATTGTCGTATAGTTTAAAGCCTGCTTTGATTGCCCCAAGTCTCCTGATGAAGATGCGCTGGGACATTTTTAGAAATTTCTTTGTCTGTGAGGTGCCTATGTCCCAAAACACCTTTACCACAGGGAGGTTTTAAAATCTTTCTATTGATTGGGATTTCACTCAGATATATTGGACATTTCTTTCATAGTAAAGGCTAATGCTGAGCAAGATGTTAAGATGATGTAAATCAGCATAAAATATTTTGTCTGCCTTGGCTTTTATCTAGCTAGAACTCTGATTTGTACCAGTTGATGATTTAATTCTGTACTTGCAAAAATAGTGGTTAAGAATAAACTTGTTGAACTACAAAGCAGTGGTGTATGGATGAACAGAACATGACACTATTTGAAGAGAACAATCATATCCTGCAGTCCTGCATATTAAAAGGCAATAACAAGATAAATAGTCTGTGTGTTTCCTGGCAGCATTTTATTCCATTTTATGTCTGAGTAATTCCTTTCACCTCACTGGACTTCTGATTTGTATGAGTGAAAATGAGAAGGCCAGTTGTGTCACTGGTGGAAGCGCAGCATTGTGAGTGAATTACAGAAAAGCTCATTTTTTCCCCATCCTTGTGCTATTTTATGATTTAAGCATATTCCCTTAGTATAAAGTAATCTATATCTATCAGACTATCTGCACAGCACAGGAGAAGTTACTTTTTTCAGGGATTAAATTTGTAATTGTTTTAATGATGGCTGAGGGCTCTTACCATTCCATTAGGTGAATAAATATCAGTTGGAATTCGATTTATGAAATAATGTCTCATTCCCTGCCTGAAAGAAGAAAAAGTAATTTGCTTGATGACAGTCTTTCCAACCTGTTTCCATTTCAGGTGTGTCTTCCAGGTTTTTAGGTCTGATTTTTCACCTCAATGTTTGTTTGTTTTTCATAGTAGAGAGCGTTTCATCAAGTAATATTAGAAACTTTCTAAAATTATAGCGTGCTATCTTCTTCAACTATCTTTGCAATTATGAAACAGAAGTATTGCATCAGCAACTTTCTAAACATCGTATGTGATGGTGACACAAGTTAATTGAACAGTTAGGAGATAATGCAGTATCATTGACACGATTTACTATGTAATTACCATTGTTTCCAGTGGAGTTATCATGTCACTACCACCTAATATCATATGTTATTTTGTGATAACTGAGAAATTAACTTCTTCTGTATTTAGAGACTCTGTTGGTCTTAGACCAACCACTCTTTAACAAAGTTAAATACAAGAGCTGAGTAATAGACTGACCTGCCCACTAGCTTTGGAGTGTGGCAATTAAATCATAGGTCTTATATTGAAGCTTTGAAAGAATATATTGCTAAATTCATTTCATTCAGAGTTCTGAATAGCTTAGCTTCTAAATATCCTTTCTTGCTGCAAGCATCTGTCCATTGGAATGAATCTGGCAGTGTTTGTACAACAGGAGAAAGATTATGTAATTCAGTGAAACATTCTAAATGTCGTACATTAAACATAATCTTTTTTTCTAATTTGTTTGTTTGTTTGTTTTAGTTGTGCAGTGGGGACCAAAAATGTTTATACAGCAATAGCTATATATTCATCTTATATATTTCTCAAGTTTCATAATTTAGTTATGATCTATTATCTATGATAAGTATTTACATAAAGATGTATCCTGTGTTCATGTATCTAAAAATGATCTTGAAGCAGCGTGTTGTACCTATGATTAGGCTTGTCTCTTGGGCTTTTCCTTATTTTTTCTTAGAATGATAGATGATACATTTTGATGTATGAAGTTATCCTTGCTGTTCACATAGTGTGTCTTTTTCCTCATTGACTCAGCAAATGCATTAACAGTCAAGACAAACCATTTGAGCTGTTTAACACATTGTAGGAGTAGCAGCTTAACCTGAGGGTTAGGCTGTAAATTTATCTGCCATTTCTGGAAACAGGTTTTTTTGTTTCTGTTTTCATGAAATAAGTTAAACTGTTTGCTTATGTCTGAATCTAACTTTTGTACTACAGGACAAATGAAATATGGGAGTACTAATGAGGGGGTCCCCAGACTATTGCTCATATGGTAACTTTGTCTCATGTACATTGAATTCTATTAAAACAGTCATTTAACTCTACTAAGCAGATACTACCTATACTGATTAGCACCATGCTTTTATTACAAATATTCTCTCTCTTATAGACCATAAATTAAAAAGGTATGTTTCTCATTTTCTATTTGCATTGTGGTTTGGTATATTGATATGGAAGTATTGTGGACTTTTGTATATCCCTGCAAATGTGCCTTTATTTGAAGTCACCTCTACTGAATGATCTCTTGTACACAGTTCTAGTGCTGCTACACAATCACATGCTGATGGAGCATGGTACAGTAAATCAACTGTGCTGTTATGTTGGAGATAAATATTAAAAAAGAATGAACAGGGAGCAAGAATACCTAGGCAAGAGTCCTAAATGTCAAAAGGGAGTCAGCTGCATTTTGTAGCTGGTAAGAGAAAAAGTATTTCAGCAGTTTTGTGCTGACATGCTAACCTTTACTTCTGTGTATATTAGGTAAGAAAATGCTTTGAGAAGACTGTAGTGCCTTTCTTCCAAAGAGCAGGATTTTCTCTCCACATCAGTTTTAGATGGTATCTGTGATCAAAGGGACATATACTGTTCATATGCTTCCTCTGTACTTCAGAACGAGGGGTGACCTGGAGGGTGTATAAGTGCCCTTGTGTGGTTGCCTGGAAACTTTGGCCCACACAAGTGTCAACTTTCTTTCATGGCTATAAAGGAAGACTGAGCCTCACAGAGAGCTTTAGTCTTAGAGAAAAAAGGTCCTTGTGTGTTTTAAAACAAGTGTCTCACCAGGAGATAATGGTAGAGCAGTGGGTTATAAATGATGTATTTTGTTCACTTCGCCTTGATAATGGCACAAGGGAAAAAAAGTTCATCGCTGTCTTATCAAAATACTGTGACATTTCTCCTTCAACTGTAAAATTTCCTATCACATTCCTCTGCTGCAACAGCAACTAAATTTACTCGGTTGTAGAGACTACATAACCTCTCATCAAAAGGTGTCTTTTTAAATTCCTTCATTTCTCCCAACTTATACTACAGGAGAAGCACCAAGGTTGCTAAAATCATTGTTTTTACAATGTAGTAAATTTGCTTTTAAGGAGTTTATAAATAGGTAAGTAATACTGTGCTATGCCATGCAGGTTCTTTTTCTTCTATAGGCTGAAATCTACCGCTATAGGCAGTATGCTGATTTCTGTTGTCATGTCTTCTTACATTGATTACATTCATTCTTGGTGATGTTTTTTTTAATGAAACAAATCACAAATGAAGGTGACTAATTATTGAAGACCAAAACCCCTGAAAAAACAGTTGAGCTTCTCTGAAGTGTTGACTTATTTTCAGTAAGTACAGATTGGTGCTTGATACAAAAGATGGCGTATCTTTCTGTAGCATTTCCAGTTTACAGAAGTGCAGGTCTGTATGTTCTTCTCAGGGAAACATGTCCCTTTAAATTTTGGTTTGCCATCTGCCCAGAGTATGGCTCTCAAACTGCATGTCTCCATAAGGGTGTTGTTCCCTCAAATGGGAATGGCCATGTAAACACACTCATGCTGTTCAGGACCTGTCTCCTAAATGCTGGCAGAGGTAAATGGGAAGTGATACCAGGGGCTTTTGGATAGGCTATGCCTTTGTCCCATACAAAGGAGCACTATACTACATGTAGCAGACTCTATTTCATCTGCAGAAGTTGGTGTGAAACAAAGGAACAATCACTTACAAAACTATGATAAACTATTAAAACAAGGGACTTTGTTTTGATGACTGTATTGGCAAACGTGAAATAAGTGTGTAAATTCAAAGTGTATGACCATTTTCATTTTGAGAGTTATTAGTATAATCATACTAAAGGTACTGAAAAATCAGTAATGAAATTTACAGCTTTGTAAACCATGTTGCCATACTGAAAGTTCTTGACCAATGCATTGGTCAATGAGAAACTGAACATGAGCCGGCAGTGTGCACTTGCAGCCCAGAAAGCTAGCTGTAAACTGGGCTGCATCAAAAGGAGCGTGACCAGCAAGTCGAAGGAGGTGATCCTGCCCCTCTACTCTGCCCTTGTGGGACTTCACTTGGAGTATTGTGTGCAGTTCTGGTGTCCTCAACATCAGAAGGACATGGAGCTGTTGGAACAAGTCCAGAGGAGGGCCACAAGGATGATCAGGGGACTGGACGACCTCCCTTATGAAGATAGGCCGAGAAAGTTGGGGCTGTTCAGCCTAGAGAAGAGAAGGCTGCGTGGAGACCTCATAGCAGCTTTCCAGTATCTGAAGGGAGCCTATAGGGATGCTGGCGAGGGACTATTCATCAGGTACAGCATTAGGACAAGGGGAAATGGGTTTAAACTTCAACAATGGAAGTTCAGGTCAGAGATAAGGAGGAAGTTCTTTCCTGTGAGCATTGTGAGACACTTGGAATGGGTTGCTCAGGGAAGTTGTGAATGCTCCATCCCTGGCAGTGTTCAAGGACGGGTTGGACAGAGCCTTGGGTCTAGGGTGAGGTGTCCCTGCCCATGGCAGGGGGTTTGGAACTAGATGATCTTAAGGTCCTTTCCAACCCTAACTATTCTATGATTCTGTGAATATTAGAGAACTAGAGCATATTGCTATATGTAAGTAAAATATTAACAAAAATAAATAATATTGCTAAAATGCAGAGGTAAAGCTCAAGATGGAAACACATCTAAGAGAAAATGAAAGCTTAGTGTGCATGTGGAGGGTAGCCTAGAATCAATATTGCAAGCACAAAAAGATTTAGTTTCTTCCACTGGAGCAAATATTGAAGAACAGTTATAATGCTAATATAATGATTGACTCCTTGCAATGGATCCTGCTCAGAGTTATAATTTTCTCAGAATTAACCTCCAGAGACATCTAGAGGAGATGTGACATTCCCTGCAGGACTTGGAGCTGTGTATTCCATAGTAGACTTTGAATGATAAGTTATGAACCCCACATTAGTAGTGTGAAACTGCACCAATACCAAATTATGGTGTGGATAAAATCCCTATGTATGTGTAACTCTGTACTGTGCTTTTCATGCAAATGTTCTGTTTCAACCAGTTGTGGCTTTTTTTTACATTTTAGAGAAGAGTTTACTACTGACTGGATCATCCTTTGGGAGCAATTACAAGTGGATTAATTCAGGCATACCGATGTTTTATGACATACATGATGACTGGGGGTGAAATTGGGGATAAGTAAAAGTTAATTTGATGTTATATACTTCTCTTTCTTAGTCACATGGTAATCTACTGGAAGATGCATTGTCTTTAATCATAGTCTTTTGAAACACAAGCTTATGGATGGACTGTTCATGAAGTGCATGACATTGTTTTCATATTTTTCAAGAGAAAGCACAACCATCTGCTGCGTTTGAGAAACTGCAAAGGGTATTTTTATGCAAACTACACTTTTATTAACAGTACAACTCAAGAAAAGCTCTCGGTTCAACATTTTACATTTTTATTAGTTGAAACTGTGAGATTACATAGTAATTGAATTTTTATTTGCATTGGAATGGTCAGTGAAAACAGTCAGCATGTCCAAGAAATCTTGCATCCCTTTGCACAAATAGTCTTTGTTTCACAGGATGAGGGTCAGTGGTGCAGTGCATTCACATATTAATCAATAAATGTATATTTTAACTATTAATCTACAGATGTATGCTGAAATCAGCCAGGGATTTTGTACACCTGTCATCAGGCTAAGTTAAAGCAAAATTGCCAGTGAGGGAAAGAGGCCTGTCATAACTGTACTGGTCTACCTACAGTCCTGAGATATGGTACAAAAATCTGCAAGTCATTTTTCAATTGAAAATTGCCCTCCCCCCCCCTAAATCTTGAAATGAATTTGCACTTCCTGCAAATTGGGCAAGGTAATTTAACCACTACAGTTTCAGTATCTTATTGCCATCTCCAGTCTAGCTAGTGTGAGGTGCTGTGGTTGAGGGGAGAATCCAAAATAATCACATTCTGGAGTACTAAAAACAGGAGCCTGAAACACAAAACCGCTCATTGTGCTTCCTGAAGGTATGTCATAAGCAGCAAAATGGGCAAATCTTGGCATCAAATGTAAGAGACTGTGGTAGATGTAGCAGCCTCATATTCTCACCATGTGCCATTTCCTGATTGTGAAACAGTTACTTGAAGGATCTGTGATTCCAGTTGCCAAAATTGAAACAGGGACTAAATCTAAGTAACCTGTCACACTTGTGACAACTCAGTGGCCTTAAACATGGTTCAGGGCATTGGCAAACAACACCAAATTTGTAATACATGAGGCACTGGAATAACTTTGGCTTAGTGTGCCAAGTGCATAGCTGAATGAGAAAAGAAAAGCAGATGTCACCAAGAGGCAGGAGGTACTTTTGCACCTTTGCATTAACAGATATACGTACACAGAGCAGACATAGATTGATCAGTACATCGCTTGGTGGCATTTGGTTAACTATGTATTTCATGTGCTTGAGACCCAAAAGAAGAAGAATGTACAGGACAATGTGATCTCCATCTGATCAACCCACCACACATTCTTACTAGGAGAGCTGTGAAAAATCATAGAATCATAGAATAGTTAGGGTTGGAAAGGACCTTAAGATCATCTAATTCCAACCCACCCACCCCCCCCCCCATGGGCAGGGACACCTCCCACTAAACCATGTCACCCAAGGCTCTGTCCAACCTGGCCTTGAACACCGCCAGGGATGGAGCATTCACAACTTCTCTGAGCAACCTATTCCAGTGCCTCACCACCCTCACAGTTCCAATCTGAACTTCCCCTGTTGAAGTTTTAACCCATTACCCCTTGTCCTATCACTGCAGTCCCTAGTGAAGAGTCCATCCCCAGCATTCTTATAACCACCCTTCAGATACTGGAAATGTCCATTTGCATGGCAATGCGAGCTGTAGGAAACACTGTGCTAGTCTTTGAAGATTGCGGAGCCTCCGTGTTGGGGGTTCAACAAAAGTGGTAACATAAAGGTAGAATTTGTTTTACTATTTGTCCAAACATGAGCTCTTTATAGAGCACATTTCTTTGTCTTCATAGCAGGGCTTTGAATAGCTTCTTCAGTGTGTTTTACGAAAATTTGGTTTAGGGTTTAAATTGCTTTTTTTCACTATTCTATAAAAAGCATACAATGGCTACATACTATACTAGGGACACTTTTATGATGAAGAGATGAAAGGAAGGAAGATGACAAATCTTGGCAGGCAAAATAATAGTTTTTCCTGAGAGCACTATAGAGTTCATGAGTGACTATTAAGAAATACAGAGTATTTAGATGAAGTTTTAGAATCTTTAGATTTTAGTCAAATATCAGTCAACTGTTACACAAAATTTTATTCTCCAGATGCATCCAGTGTAACTGCTTGGACATAAATACCATCAGACAATCAGAACATGGTGTTGTGCTCTATAAATATGGCAGTCTTTAAGCTACAGTTTGTTAGAATTGTTACAGATGAGCGAGTTGGGTGTTGCCAGAATTGACTGACATCCGGAAGGCTGGGATGAAAGGCATGTGAATGAAAAATTGGAAGTAATTTTAAGTGTCATTGGGACAGAAGTCATGCAAAGATACATAGAAGGGCTAGCTGAAAGGGACAATGGATTTTGACTTGGGAAAAACATAAAATAATCCATCTAGAGAACTTTAAAAGCATTAATGTTGAGAAGAAGAAATAAAACATGCATTTGTTATGGATTTTGAGATGAGGAAGTTAAGATGCTTTTTGCTACTTGAGCTGGATACAGATTCACTAGAATTTTCAGATTTGCTGTCAAGTGGCAGTGCTTGCTGAACTCCATTTTGCCTACATATACCAGTGTCAAATGATAAGGCATTGGACAAAAGTAAAAAAAAAAAAAAAAAAAGATAAAGAATTTCTAAAGGATTTCCATGCAGTGAGCCATATGGTGACAAAGTACTGCAAGGCCTGTGGTATTGTATGGATAATTGCAATAATGCTTAATTTTAGGATTCTTTGACACTGTATTTGCCGAAAGCAAGGGAAAGATCTGAGGAAATGAAACTTAGGATGAATGAGAAGAAAGAAGATAATCAAAAGACTCTTGTGAAAAAGGAATAAATTTCCGTGTGAATGAACTGTCTGGTTTATTGTGTAAACAAAAATTTTGTACTTGGAACAATAAAGAGGTTTGAAAGCAAGAGGTGTGTTAGACAAGGTAAAAAGAGATCACTGAGGGAAATGGAGACACAGAGAGCTATTACTCCTGCATTGCCTATGTGCTCAGACTCCTGTGCGCCACACACTTGTAGGGAAGAGGAGGGGAAAAGTTACTGGGAGCCTGAATAAGTTACTTCTTTTTTTACACCTACACTTTCATTTATGTATAAGACACATATATGGAGCTAGGGCAGGGGTAGATAGCCTACATAATCCCTCTCACCTCCCTTCTGGCCCATCAGAAGGATCTGCTTTTTTAAGTAGATAACCTGTTTTACAACGTATTTTTTTCTAATTAATAACGTGCACCCCAGGAGAAAGAAAATCACTTAGTATGGACAAACTGTGGTTTAGAATTAAGGGTTTGGATATGTGAACATGCTGTTATGTTATGCTGGTATGCTAACGTGTGGGTTAGCAGGTTCCATACATTGTCTAACTGCTAGTAACTGTCCATTAGTGTTCTTTAGATCATGAATTCAGAGTGATTTGACTCAGACCTTTGACCAGCATTCATTTAGCCAGCTTCTGTGTTCCCTTCTGCAAGTTACAAGCCTCAAACCCAGAACACGCCTGCATCTAGTGCCTTTAGCAAAGAGATTTAAAGCCTCAAAAATGTCATTATTTACAAGAGGCATGCAGGGTGGGTGAGATAAAATAATTGGTAGCAACTTTTCTCCATTGGTAAGCAAAGGCTAACACAGCAGTTTAAACCCTGGAGCCCTGGGGCAGAACCCTAGAAAATGTTCTATTATTATCAGTGTCTTTCAGTAGGTGAGCTGTAGAAGTGAACTACTGAATGATCTTTTCTTGGTGTAACTGCTGTGAGTGTAAATGTGTGAAAGAAGAGAAAGTACCATAAAAAGCATAATAACTGGAATTTGTTGTAATTTCTTCTAAAATATTTCCACCCATTGAATGCTGCTTTCTGGCACTGTAAAGTGGTTCACAGGAAATACATCATTGATTGTGTTATTGTAAATTGTTTGCAGGTGAGAGATATTTTGTATTATTACTTGAGCAGAGTCCAACTCTCATGAGATTAAAAAGGCCAAATGGGAATTTCACTTGATGGAGCCCTGCACATCTGATGCACCCCTTCTGTCGGGGCTGCCACCAGTGCACAGAAATGCCAAAATGAGAGGCTGAGAGGTATTAGGTAGAAAACTCACAGCAGCCTGCTTTTCTGGAACTGGACAACATGAATCAGGTAATCATTTGTATATATGTCTGTGCACAGTGTCAGCATTGTGATGTTGAATGCTGGTGTTGTGGCCTTCTTACAGATGGGAATTGATCTTTTTCCTTTGTTCTGTTTCACAGACCTAATGCAAGAGAAGAGTCAAGCCTGCAAAAGCAGGCACTGAAGATTTTCAGGTATGTAATGTCAAGTGGCTGAATCACAAGACCGTTGCTGTAACAGGGGCACTTCAAATGTATGTGCTGTCCTTAGAATTCCCATCGCCGTTAGCATTGCTTTCCATTAGAAATAGAGGTTTTTAATGTTTTGGGGTTTTCTTGTCTTTTTTTTTTCTTCAATTCTCTTCAGCTTCTGCAAACATTTTACTATTCTGTCCCATAAGCTCAAAACCAAAAGAGGAACAATGGGACAAGGACAACTGTGAAGACTCATCCTTGGCTTATTCACTGTGCATGCTTTTGTATCGTTAAAATGACTATGATACAGCAACTGGCAGATTATGACTTCTCTTAGCTTCTAGCAGATAGTGCCAGGAAAGTGAACAGAGACATGATAGATATACTGAATATAATTTATTATACTGTTTTTCTATGAAGTCTGGAACAGTGGAATGTTTAGGTTGAAATACTGATCAAATTCACTGTTTCTAGAGGGGGGGGCTTTCAGGTTTACTGGAATGGAGAAAGAATGAAAGAGCTCTTAAGTTGTCAGGAGCTGTTAATCTGTTGCTATCCTGAACTCTTGGAGAAAAAAAATCCAACCAACCACTTTTTTCTGCGCGTAAAACATAAACACTTTCCTCCAGAAAAATTTGGTAAAAAAGCTAGAGTGGAATCCTAATTTGGGCAAATATTTTGTGGTTATGAAGTCATTCCAGAGATCTGAAAAATCAAAATGTAGTTCTGGAAGTGTTATTTTTTCTGAAATGTCCTCACTTCCCAAACAAATCCCTTTTTTTGAAATTGAACTTCAGACAGGCCCACTGATGTCCTCCATCCCGCTTCCGTGCTGTGGGAGTGGTCTCGTTGTAAGGGTTGAAATGATCTGGTGCAGTGAATTTTATGTTTGAAATTACCATTGATTTCCTCTATGTTGGGTTTTTTTTTTCAGTTCACAATTTATCACCCTGAAATATTCTAGAGAAAATCACTGTAGAGTTTCATATTCATCATGGTTTTCTTTTTTTTAGAAAGTACAGTAACTGTAAAAATTTGCTTTTGCATATTCGAAGATTTGAAAACATATTTGTATAAAGAAGGAAGTAACTGCAGAGTCATTTCAGACACCTCAGTTTCAGTGGAAATTGAAAAACTGTTGAGAAGCTGAAGGGGTGATGGGGTGAGCATTCTTTAGGAATACTGCAAAGTTACACTGAACTACCATCTTGAATGTGTAGGGCCTAAGTGAAACCTGCTGAGGGCAATTAAAATCTTGATCTTAATTTTCATGAGTTTTAGATTAACCTAATTTTTATGTGGAATTATAATGGAATTTTTTTTTTAACATCGGGCTCACGTGCTTCTGTCTTCACACTTCATGTTAAATTTCCTAATAATGCTGGCTTGAATTTGGTTTTCAAGTTCTATTCCTCCATGTGAGAAGTACATTTATAATACAAATAGAAATTAAGGAATGGTTACCTGAAGGTGGGGGTGTTCTCTTACACAAAATGTCTTTTTACTAAATGCCAACTTTTGTCTGATGGAAATATTTAATAGTTTGACTCTAAGTTATTTAAATGAACATCCTTTATTAAATAAATTTGCAGAAGTGGTTGGTGTGATTGTAATCATTTACTCGAACTACCCATCCTCATCGATCTTTTTTTCTGTTGTTCTGTCCACTGTTGCTGATAGTCTTGAAGAACTCTGGATCTGCACTTCTGGATGCCAGACTATTTTAGGTCCCGTTTCTGAGAAAATACTTAATGTTACCTGTGGCACATCATTACAACGCATTAAGTTTATCTTTGCTATGCATAGGTAGAGGTTTAATATTGCATGGAATTACTGCGACTACATTCCAAGAGTGGTGCAGCTGTATCTCTAAAGCTGTATGGTCCCAAAAATTTGAAAAACTCAGTTTCTATTTCCCCATGAATCCACAAAGTAATGAAATGTATCATATCAGTCTGAGGATGTTATGCGTATGGTGTTTTCATAATGTACCTGGCAAGATAGCTCTGAATCAAACAAATAAATCAACACTGGTTTTAGCCCTCAGATTTCATGTGCGTAGATGTCTGTAGCTGATGAAGAGCACTGTGCCAGGAAGCAGGATTCTCACTGTGCCATCTCCCACTCAATGCAGTCTGTATCCCTTGAACACTAAGAGGAAAACCACAGCAAACCAGTCCCTCTCTTTCAAGTTCTGTCTGTACTGGTTGGTACTGATGTGGCAGGAAAACATGTGCCAAAAGAACGTTGTGGTACCGTCATGTTAAACTTGGGAGTAAAGAAAAGTAAGTGAATGAAGGCATAAACAAAAGGGAAACCTTTGCGTTAGCCTCTCCAGTTAGAAGTCTTCACTTGAAGTCAGGAATGTGGACTGGCCAACTGCCCTAGGTGCTAATTTAGACAATTTGAAACAGCTAATTCAAAATGTTTGTAATTCTGTCACTGAGAATTTCTGCTATTAACATCTCAATATTGTTCTATACAGTAATCATCTGTTTAATCAGATTACAAAAGAAAACACTGACTACCTCTCTACCTATGTCCAGAGGAGGTTTTGTAACCCATTCTTATGTGCATCTTGTTCGACATTCAGATTGTCATGTTACTTTGTAACCATGGAGAAGCAGGGAGCGATGCCTGTTGGTCGAATTTAGATTTCTCCGGCTGAGTGCAAACCAATTTTTGAGAAAAATGAGAAAACATTTCTTAATGTAAATTGTACTGTCACTCCGTTATATCATCAGTGCAAAATGGATTTCTTTCCAGATCATCTCCAGTGTATAATTAGCATATTGTTAAAGCATAGGTTTGGAAGTGCAAAATGGCATATATTTGTAGTGACTAAAGATAACTGCAGTTGTATTAAAGCAACTAGTAATTGGTCAAATAATGAAAGTTAAACATTTTGGATAGAACTGTGGCATTTTCTAGTAACTTTACTACCATTTTATCTTGATATGTTTATTTGCGCATTTATTTTTTTTAGTCTACCTGTGTTTTGGATAAGAATGATTGAAGAAAAATGTGAATAACCATTCCTCCTAAAATGTTACATGCCTTCCAAATGAGATGAGCCATTTTTGGAAGAGGATAGCATTTCAAGCCAATCACCAGCTCCAGACATACTGTATGTGATCCTGGTGCTGTGCTCACCTTTAACTTAACAAAGAATCTCCTTAACATTATATTCTTACTCATATTCTTCTACTATTTTGGTTTAGAAAAGTGGGGGCTAATTTGGCATATATCGTTTGGCAATCAGAGTTTGCTTTCCATTGCCATTCTGGGAATGGTTTTTATGCTTTAGACCTCAGAATTATCCACACTCTATATTGCTCAATAACATTAAAAGAAAAAAAAAGCAGTACGGTTGCTGGTTTTAATGCATTTATCTTGCCTGTGTATTTAGAGCATGTATAAAATGTAACTTCTCCATCATGTCACAAAAAGTTATTGCACTCTTGGGTTCATGAATTCAAGAAACATGACATAATAGACTGGCAAATATGGCCTTGTGTCTTCAAATGATGATCCAAATCCACCCACTTATCTTGATCTGCCTATATTGTTAACAACATGGGATGTCACACAACAAATTTTTCATTTTAACTGTTCTTTATGTACAGTGAAGCATGGAATTTACTTTTTATTGCCTTTCAAAGGGAAGTATCATACCTCTCAGTGAAATAATGGGTTTGTCAGACAGTGGTATCTTTATTGTGTAGTGCTTTTAAATTCTACACTATCTATACCAAGCTTTCTTGGCATAGGACAGGTGAGATGTGATACCTCTGTTTCTCCATGAGAATACTTAGAGCTTTATGGATAGAGAAGTGTATTGTTGGTATGATAATTGTGAGATCTGTGTTGTAGCTTTCAAACAGAATTATTTTGTTCTTCCAAGTGCTCTATGAATGCGCAAAATGTAAACAGCTACTACAAATGACTGACACACCTAAAGCTTCTACTCACAGTCTTCATAATGATTTGCGTGCTGCTTCTTACCATAATTACACTCACTACAAAGTGTAGACATTGATTTGCTGTTAGAGGTTTTATTGCATTTGTTCATGTCAAGGAGGAACAGCAGTAATTTTATTGCATGCAGTACTGGTGGTTAGTTGTCAGGAGGTGTCTAAATGGATGATTGCAAAAGCAGTCAAAAAATGATGCATGAATAAAAGTCTTGGGATCAAAGATCCTAAAAATAGGTGACGCACTTGTTCTGGAATGACGCTGAACAGTGGGCTGCCACTCAAATCGAAATAGTATTAATTGGTCTAAATATTTCTAGTGAGATGACAATAAATTAGAAAAGGAGATCTATATGCTTCAGTGGCAGGTAAGAAGGGTGTTGTGGAGTGAACAGTTTGTTTTCTGTTATATATAATGTGTTGGAGCAATTGAACTCAGTATTTTCAAAATTACTGCTATTTTGTGATTGTATCTAAGAGATAAAAAGCAGTTTATATGCAAGTATTTTTCTACCTACATAAATTTATCATAATTATTTCAGGTGTAAAAACATGCAGTGGTCAAATTTAGATACATTCTAAAATTAAATGAAAGCAAAGACCTCAAATTTCAAATATTCCATCTGAAAGTAGTACTCTGTTTCTTTCTCTCTGTCCAACTTTTCACTTTATTCAGAGGATATGGGGACTAAGCTTTGTGTAACTATTCTAAAAGGTGATACAGAAAACATATCAGAAACATAATCAAAGCCCCCTTACAAGCCTACTTGCCAGAGACAAAAGAGATGCAGCATATTTGAAAAGGACATCCCTTTCAGAATGTCAAGATACATTATTTTTTGTTGTGTATATTACAGTATCACCTAGAAGCTGTTTGTTTCTATTGACACAGTTCCTTTTATCCTAGATACTATATTTTGGAAATAAAAATGTGTGTATAAATATCCATCTGTCTATCACATATATCTATCCATCTGGTTTACGTTTTTTAGATGTGTATCTGTACATGCAAACACAATTACATTTCCCACTCTGGATTGCTTGCCATCTGAAAAAGACAGGTCAATAAAAGGTGAGAGAAAGGAAGTGTTATTACTTCTACAGTTATAGAGAGATTATGAATGATTTTGGAGGTTCCTTGGGAGGTAGTCTTAGATCCAATTCACCAAGCCCAGACCTTTCAAGTTTATGACTAAAACATTTGCTGCAGGACTGGCCTTCTATAAAATACATATGTATCACCTTTCACCTTTATTTTATAGCTTTTTGGTGCTATTTATTGTGATATGCATGAGAACTTTGTTAGCTACATGGGAGCTAACAAAGGTTTGAGTTACCTGTTGAAAAGAGTTTCTTTGGTACTCCTTCCAAATACCTGTCTGTCTCTCATTTTCTTCCAGTATTTTGTGTTGGATGCCAAATGGAGAAGACAGCAGAAGCATATAGAAAGTACCTAAACATATTATGGCCATATCTGGTGCAGTGAAAGACTTAGTCTTTCTTGGGAAGCAAAATTGTTCATAATTCAGTCTTCATTTAATCTTTTTCTTAGGATGTATCCTTAGTTTATTTCAATTTTAATATTATTTATGTGGTCCAGACAGTGTTCTTGGTATGTTAAGAGTAGGTGAAATATGACTCTTGCCTTCTTGGAGGCTGCAGCCTAATTCAGGGGCAGTGTCACAAAATGGAGATAACCTAGAAATACCTTCATGTTATTTGAGTTGAGACTTAGAAGTCTGGAAAAAAAAAAAAAAAATTGAGAAGAGAGAAATGTGCATTTATTTGAGCAAGGGCAGCTGATTAAAAAGCAAAATTAAACATTTTCCTACATTTTATTAAGCTTCTACTCAATGTAAAAAGTTTGGTCTTACTATTTCTGGAAGAGAACTGCTCCCTGGCTGTTACTTCTTCATCACTTAGCTTTGGCATGCTGTACCATTCTCCTCATGGACATCTACTGTAGAAATCATTCAGTTAGTAGGTATCAACTCCTGACTGTGGGAGGTTAGGAGCAGGTCATTGGGAGATTCTGTTTGTGGACTGGAAAATGTCCTTGTATTATCTACTAACTGTGTAAAGTGTAGCATTTGCAGAAGCGTGAGGAGAAGAAATAATAATAACTATATGCAGTAAGAAAGATGATAGCAACACAACTATTGCTATGTCTGTCCAGTGTGCTGAGGATGTTCACACTGTTGGAAACAAGTTTTTTGTATAATAAATTAATCTTCCTTGGAGTGTTGTGTTTCTTTGATGAATACAGTCAAAGAGAATAGAAAAGTTTCTACTTGGGACAGTATCTGATGACTGAGACAAGATATAAATGTCAGTGAAAGGACTATCAGGTTCTGAATTGCATTTGATGAGGGTACAAAACAGCTTTTGGGAATTTGAAGGGGCAGATTAGGCTTAGATGGCAGGTGGTCTGTGATCAATAGGAGAAGACAGAATACCAGGTGTGTGCAGGAGAGCATATATGCCTTACTACTCGCTTTTCTGACATTTAATTCTGAACATTATTGGAGGCAGTCACTGGGATCTTGAGGTCACAGAAGGCAATAGGGAGAGTGGGGGTGGCAGGTGAACTGGGCAAGGAAGCAGTGTCTGGGGGACAGGAGATGGTATAGAAAGCCAACTTTTATGCTGGGGCCCTGGAATCTGCAGAAGAGCAGTCCAAGGCTTGATTTTGAAGCTGCTAAATACGTCATTGGGTATGTAAAAATAGTATTTTTTTTTATCTGTTTTTTTTAATCCTTCTAAGTTAATGCATTATGTATGTTGTTAATGTACTTTGTTAACTGAGATGAAAACATATGGGGGAAAAACCTGCCTTTCTTCAAGATTCCTTGCACAGAAAATTGTCTATGGCTCTCAAAAAGTATAAGTTAAGTTAAAAAGTATCTATATACATCAAAATGTGACGCACTGGAACAGGTTGCCCAGAAAGGTTGTGAATGCCCCATCCCTGGAAGCATTTAAGGCCAGGCTGAATGGGGCTTTGAGCAACCTGGTCTATCGGAAGGTATCCCTGCCCATGGCCATGGGGGTTGGAACTATATGATCTGTAAGGTCCCTTCTAACCCAAACCATTTGATGATTCTGTGATTCTAAAATAATAATCATGGTTGAAATAGAAATTTTCTCTTTGCATTGATGCATGTGTTGTTTTTTTTTTCTTAGGGAGGAAAAGAAGGAGCAGATAGTAGGGGAGTTTTATGCTATTGTATTTCATTTTGTAAACTGCTGATTCTATTAGCAGGAGAATGAAAATGTCAGCCTGCAGCCTTTTCAGTATCATTGTTTCCTATGTACTTAACTATTTTAATTCTATATACTTAATACTCAATAGCAGGCTGTACTTCTTGTATTCCTATAATACATCACCATTTTAGGATAATAAGCCATTGTAAATTGACATTAGTATTTTTTAAACATCATATTATAGGGGCAGTTTTAAAGCTTCAAAGCAACTCTGTAGGCCAGATATATTCTGAGTTATAATTCTTTTGATCTCTGTTGACACTGCCTTTTTAATTACAGTGCTTTGCCAGAAATACTTACCTACTTCTTCAAAATAATAATTTCTTTGTATATATTGTGTGAGGTTGTCAAAAACAGTGATTACAACTGTTACAGAATGTCAGGGCTCCTGTTGCCGGCACTGACTCACTCTGAGACTCTGAGCTTCTTATTTAGGCTGAAATTTACATTATGCCGTAGAGAATGCAGACTTGTTCTCCATTTACAGAAGTAAAGTCTAGGCTGTGAAGAGTCAGTCTTGCAAGGTTGTTCTTGAGAAGGACCATCTATGTCCTGCCGCAGAACAGGCCCCATGTGCCAACCACGGCTGTTCCTCAGGCTCCACACTCTTATGTCTGTCCAAGCAGTAATGAAGTATTCAAAGGGGAAGGCAGTAAGGCAGAACGCTCTGGGATGTGCTTTACTGACACCATGCCCCTGGGACTTGCTCATATGAAGGTCAAGATCATTCCTGTACAGATGGCTACCACAAAACCAATATTTTACTTAAGTCTTATATAAGCCGCAGAGTAGGATTTAGGTAGAACAGAGGACTTGTGTTTCTTATCTATTCAAAGGTTTATTTTGCTCAAAGTTACAGTCTACCTTATAAATGGGCATCACTATATTGTCTTCAAGCTCTTGGCTATGCTAAGATAGAGCTGCATGTGAAAGCAGTATGATAGTCTAGATAGACTCAGGCACTGAAGGAACAAGGGAGGGTACTCTGGTCTGTGTCCAAAACCAGCAGTCAATTCCTTTCTCGCAACAGTGTTAAAAAGCTGTGTTGGTCATTGCTGAGACTTGATCATAGAAGATGTAGATAAGCACATAACTCATGAGTGCTGGAGCAGTGCAGAGCCATGTGTCTGTTATGCATGGCCATCCCCAGCAAGTGCAAAGAAATGATTAATTTGAATCTTGATATTGTACATTATAGTTATACTACATTTATCTCTATTTATAATAATGTTACTTTTCATATAAATTATAATTATAATGGATGGAACTGTATATTGCATGCATGCAGTGGAGCATGGCATTCAATCTCCCTTTGTCCCAGTCCTCTCACCTTCCTAATCTCAACAGTAACTAGATCTTTAGGGGGGTTATGCTAAAAACTGATAAATTTCAGTCTTTGTTGAGAATTTTGTCTTTTTCTTGGTACACTTCTTTCAGAAATTTGTTGCGAACACTGAAAGGAAATAGGGAAATCATGTTAAAGCATCTGCTTCTTTAACAAGACATTTGGGCAGTTTGGCTCACATACTGTGAGCTAGAAATCAGCATCTAAGCAGTGGTTTTATAGCTCTGAGCATGCATATCTGATAGAAAGCAAATAACTTCATCTGCTGTTACACAAATGAGAGATGAAAATAGATCCTTCTATCTCTAAGCATAGGTACTGTAAAATGAGAAGACACCGCAGATTCAGTCACAGATGATCTCACTGCTCTTTCTTTCAGAGTTAAAACCAATACTTTCCAAAACATTTTTGTTCATTTAATACATTTCATGATGTCAATATTAATACAGTGGTCTTCATATGAAGTTAACATTAGTAGCTTTCTGCATTCACATAAGCTATCTTGATATTCTTTGCTTTTCCAGGTAAAAAAGAAATCCAACAATACTGCGAAAACATACCAATGTATATTAATTATTTTATTTAAATATCATATACATTTATGCAAATAATAATGTAAAAAAAGAAAATGTTTACATCTTTCAAGCTAAGAGGATTCCAAAAAGTCCTAGGGAAGGATTGGTGTAGGTGATGGTGAAATGTTTAATTTTCTTCCCACAGAATAGCATCTGTCTCAGAAGATGCTTCAGTCTGAGTTACATAAACTATATTTTCAATTGTGTTCCCTTTCTATTACTTTACATACAATGCTCCATATACCTCTAACTGTATCTGAGCTGTATGAAGCAACAAAAAAACAGACTCAGGACTGAAATGTCTTCGCATATATCGGGGGAAAATCTGCACATAAAGGGACATTTATCAGGGGTGACTGTTCCTCTGCTGAGGAAAGGAGCATACCCAAGAGTCCAGAAACAGATGATGATCTTATCAAGAAAACCCTCTTCAGTAATATCATCAGCCTGCTCTTGCCAAGTTTGGCATTTCTGTGTCGTGTGTATTTGTGATGGAGAGAGAGGGAGCAAAGCTGTGCAAGCTACGTGTAGCTGGGATAAAGAACCTACTCAACCCACTGGGTCTGCACAGTGTTATAATTTGGAATCATTTTTGCCATGTGAGAATGGAGTTTGCAGTATTCCTCTCTCAGAAAACTGCAGGGAGGGCTCTTCAGCTGCACTTGTTGGGATTTTTTTTTTTTTTCTGTATTTTCATGAATATTTCTACTTCGGTTTTACCTCAGCACATTCAGGGAGTAACAAACCTCTCAAACTGTGCAGCCAAATGTGCAGAGGGAAAATTACTGAGAAAGACAAGTGTATGAAGAAAACACCTCTGTCTTGAAAAAAGAGGTGTCAGTTGCACTCGTAGTGGGTAGACTGAAAACTAAAAAAAAGTTTCTTCTAATTCTGTCACAGAATCAGGATTTTACCATGATTGCTGAGTTTATTTTGCCTCTGTCTGTAGACAAGATGCTGATATGAACAGAGTATTTTTCATATTAGATGGAACTTGGCTTTGATGCAAGTGAACAAATCTTTGGCATTTTTTAGAGCATCTTGAATGAACACTTTTTCTTTCTACTTCTTTCTCCTTCATTTGTTTCTTTAAGCAGGTTTCTGCAAGTTCAACAAAGCAGTGCAAATAAAAGGTCTATATAGCTGTATATGGGTCTGTTCTACTAAAAAGCTAATCAGACTCAAACAGCAGTGTTTATTCTGTACTGCTTCCTTTCTGACTTCCAGGGAAAAAAACAGTACTTTCTGTAATAGTTCAGCTTGAGCCTTTAATATTATTTAGATGGTGTACTTGATGGACAATTATTAAGTAGTTTTCTGTGAGCTGTATCTTCAGTAGTTACTCAATGTATGTGCTATTTAACATTTGTTTAATTAATTGCCCCCCCAAAATATAGAAATTGCATTGTTATTTCAAATCTATGCAGATATGTTCACCACTGCAAGTTTATGCTTTTCTAACCTGGGATGGGATCTTGTGTCCCTGAATTCTGTAGATTACAGGAGTGTAAAGCACTACAGGAATGTATTTTTTTTTTTCCACTTTGCATTCATTGTATATAAGCAAATGCAGACTTTACAAACCGAGCACAAACCTGAATTTTGTGAGTATCAGTGCATCCACTTGTTTTGAAACTATGGGTCTCTGAAGACTGTGCTTGTGTACTTGTGACATAGGGCACCTTCACATCACTGAAGTTAGCTCCACATTGACGTTGGCAGTCTGGAGCAGTTTATGTACCTATACCTAAGGTCTCATCAACCAGGCTGGATGGGGTATTTTGTTGTCATAGCCAGAGCCCAGTGTAAACTAAATAACCAGTAGTGAAACTTCAGCTCGGAAAAGTTTTATAGCCTGTATCGTGATCTGTCTTGGAGATAGAGTGGGTTTGACCAAACTTTAGGTGTAGTCATATCACTGGGCGCAATGTAGACAAGCTTCAGGTGTTCAGTCTAGCCAGGATGCAGCTTAGCAATGAGGTATTAGAATAACTATATTTTGGTTTAGCTTATGAATTAAGCACTCTAACAACACACATGCCTTGGATAAGAAAAGGTACTAGCATTTGTATTCTGTTTCTCAGTGGGAATTCCTGTACTTCTGTCCTTATGTTTCAGGCTTGGAAACATATATATCTCCTCTCACTCTTTGGCAAAGTTTCTGCATCCATCTTTCTTTTGAATGTCTTCTGTTCCCATTTTTCCAGGCTGTGCCTTTGTATCCTGATTAGACCCAGCTTGGGTCTTCAGATGGCTCCTTCCCTAGACTCCCTCTCTCTTGCCTCATTTTTTAAACTTATTTCCACTCACCTCCTTCTGTGGTCTCTTTTTCTGAAAATCTTTGCCTAGTCTTTCCCTATCCTCACTTTCAAAATATTCTTTCCTTCCTTTTATTGTCTGTTGTAGGACAGTGCTGTTGCAGATAAGGATAGTACCTGCACTCTCTGCCATTTACAGTACTAGCAGCAGGTAGGAGAGATAAAGAAACTCTGCTTCTGACTTTTGGGGCTCTAAAGAAAGGTAGGGAGCAGTAAGATATTTATTACAGAAAATGGAGAAGCCTGTTCATTTGTCATCCTTACCTAAAGTGAGCACATTCCCTGTGGGAGCATTGGCAAGCAGGGGCAACATTAGGCAGCTTGGTTAGGAATGAAGCAGCATGTGGTGGCTTCTCCTGCATTATTCGCTACCAAGACCTACTTCTAAGTATACGCAAAGGAGACCAGTAGCCTAGAACAGTCAATACCTGTGGGCCATACTTGTGTCTACTTGTCTCACAGGCATTGTACTAAGAGGTCTGGTTGACCCTACTCCTTAAGAGGGGTGGGACCAGAGAGGATCTGGGTTAGGAGGAGGAGTTACTTGGGGGTGACAGAGAAACGACAAAGGCTGCTCAGTTCAAAAACTGTCCACCCCATCAGTTTCTTCTGGATAACATAAACTCTGGCGGTGCCCAGAACCCTGTGAATGCAGTTTTCATTGCAAAGCAAGTTATAAAATTTCTTTTGAAGATTGATTGAAATTTGGTCCATTACTGTTTGGACTTCAGTGTGAATTCATCTCATATGCACGCATGTCTTTCTAGTAAGATAACTCTAGTTCTTGTATCCCACAGCAGACTTGCAGTGCTGCAGAACAGATTGTACCCTGACACCCTCCAGACCTCACGCCAGAGTCAGCGCACTGCCGAACATGTACAGTGCTTTCCATTGCGGAGAGATGTGAGAATTAGGTAACACAATGTATTAAATCCCTGACAGACAAGCATGGTAAGGTGAGATGGTTGGCCCTTTTCAGAAATTGTTTACAGTGAGGGTTGTGAGACGCTGGAACAGGTTATCCGTAGAGGTGGTATGTGGCCCATCCCTGGAAACGTTCAAGGCCAGATTGGATGGGGTTCTGAGCAGCCTCATCTAGTTGCTGCAGACTCTCAGTTACTTGTTTCAGAATTTTGGACTGTCAAATGAGCCCTGTGGAATGGGAGGGTTTCTGTTTTGCCACTTCTATTATGTTATCTTTTCCAGTCCAATTACAAGCTAATTCAAAGCTCTTTGTGTTAGGCTAATAGCTTCTGATTCAGTCCTGTCAGCCAGTACCATTTTGAGCACTTTTCATACCATCTTCCAGTCCCCCTACTACTTACCTATGAAGAACATTTATTTTTTTCTCTGAGTAGAAGCTCGTCATAGGCAAATCATTAACGGAACGTCAGAAAGATCCCATCTGTTAGAGTTGCATATGGCTAAGATCACAATTATCGAAAGTCCCTTTTTTTTTTCCCATGCTTATCCGCACAATAAATGTAGTTGTCAGCAGGATAAGTTCACGCATCGGATAAGGTCACAATTTCATTTAGTGACAACTTCCAACAGTGTGAACTTACAAGGTTCGATTTATTAAAGAGTCAGACAGGATAAGATCACTGCACGGCCAGCCTGATTTATCAGGGTTTGACTGGAGTACTTGAATAGAGAATGTCGTATTTCAAGTTTATGTTCAAAACTGTAGTTTAGTGTGTGTTATGTCTCAGAGACTTGAAAATTGAGGGAAGAGAATTTAGAGGAGGTATCTCATAATGCAGTTTATGTCTACCAAGCAAGTGTATGAGCATTTAATATTGGAGCTACCTTGCTAAGAGTCACAGAAGTGGAAATGGGGTAGTTCTCTGCTATCTGTGAACTGCTGTGTGCAGTTTGTTATAATGGAGGTAATCACCAGTCAAATATTAATTGGAGTTTATTCCTCTGCATAGGCAGATCTTGGGCTCTGGACTTAAGTGAGTAGCACTTAAGAACTTCTGAGAGTGTTTTTAACAAGCTTGCTCTGACTTCAGAGCAGTCCTTGTTTGAAACTACTACAGCCTTGTTTGAAACTACAGTTTCTCTGCCGTGCAGAAATATTCATTAGAAAGCCAGGTGGCTGTGCACTGGAAATATGCAAATAGGAGCCATTTGCTAGTGGAAATTTAGGTAGAGGCCCATGATGTCAAATAGCCAATCACTAATTATAGCAGAGGAAGAGCTTATTCAGTCTTTTTAACTGACTCCACTTAGAAAACTATTCCTGATTAAAAACCCCCTCAAACAACAAAAGCCTACTGCCAGAACTATCAATGACTTGCTTAGAAATGTTAAACATAAATTTGAATGCACTTATTTCTGAATGAAGTAGTTCACTTTTTCTCCCACAAAATGCTGTTCATCAGTCACCTTCAGATATACACTTGTTTGTTTCTTATTCCAGGATGTGGGTAGGTGAATGAAAGCTGGTATTATCTTGTTCAGGAATACTGTGAATAGTTAAACTCTTCTGATGTTTGACTGTGGTCAAATCCTGTTACGGGCCAAAAGGTGTTGTTAGGTTCCTGTGTACCCTACATGTTTTATGCAGTTCTTTTTAATTATTCTGATTTTTCTATAGAAGACAAAGCTAAACTGACCTCTCTACCTTCAATTTTATGCAAGCCCTATGTAGCATCCTTGAAACAATATGGGTATGTAAGAAAAGAATCCTAAATAGAGTCCTTTCATGCTGGTTTTGTATCCACCAAGGTGGCCTAATATCTTAAAAGCCATGGGATGTTTTGTAGCTTTACTGGTGAGTCATGACTTGGGGCTTCTTTTACAGTGCAGCTATCATAAGTCTTTGAGTAATCACAGACTTTAAAAGTATGCTACATCAACAAGATAAGAGAAACAGCCCACAGCACTAACAGCATTATCTTTTACCAAAATTGATTAGCCCATACTATGTGTCTCAAATATTTTGTATAAACTTACTCAGCAAGCTGGAAATAAGTGTGTTCCTGAAGAACAAGCTGAAAAAAAAAAACAAACTTGCTCTATAGCAAGGGAAAGGAAAATAAATATCACTAAATGGAATGTCTCTTAAATAAATTTCTTTTTACCTAACTTGCATAAACTAAGCATCATTTCTTCTCTACTTGTATTTCCTAGTGCTGCTTCTATTATGATTCTGTCCTTTCCAATCAGGCAGTTTAGAAGTCTGGGATGAAAACAGCAAAATGCAACTGCTTCTTGACTTTGTCATAGGGATGATGAATTTATCACATGCTTTATCACAGGGGTGTGAATTAATTCTATATATTGTAATTTACTGTTACATGAAGGAATAGTATATTCAATACTGAGGTGGTCTGTTGCAGTTGCTGATCACCAGAATCTCTTAACAGTGTTTGGCACAGAATTTTCTGCTTTCATTGGGCTGGGGCACAGATTAAAGGAAGCTGCAGCAGCGTTTCAGCCTTTCTTTCCTTTTCTCCCTGCTATTTGGGATATCCATGGACAAGCATCTGTGAAGAGTCAGTACCAACTGAGTCTTTATGCTTCTTACTGCCAGTGTTGATACAGCAATGAAATCTCAGATCCTCTTCCTGATGTAATCTGTGAAGATGCTGAGCAGTAGTAGGGGATACTAGCTGCAGAGAGCACTTCTGGCTTATATCTGAACTTCTAAGGCTGAAGGCAAAATCTTGCCTCACTGATGTATTTTTCAAACTCTTTTAATTAAGAGTCACAGGGTGAGGTTCTCTTTCTTCCAGAAAAATCCCTTGAGGTCACACGTTGCTCGGGGCCACAGGTATGGCACCACTTAACCCAGCATCCTTTTTGGAAGTAGGCAGTGAGCAGGGGACAGCCCTGTTCTCATCAGCAGAGGGCTGGGCCCCTCAGATGCTGTAGTTTTGGTATAGCATTCACCAAATAGGATATTTCAGAGGACCAAAATGTTGTAAATGAATGCAGAAAAAGTTGCAGGCTTCTTACTCTGGGGTCAGGGGAATTCAGGAGAGGATTTTTAATAGTGACATTTGTAATCTTTCTTCTACAACTCTCATACCAGCCCCTGGTCTTTCTGCTTAGGGCAGACAAAGGAACATATACAGGGATTTTACAAAAGATGCAGACTCTGGTATAAAAAAAAAAAATAAGTCTTAGCAGATGCTGCAGACCCTGATGTGGAGTGTTGGGGTTTTTTAACTTTCAGTGTTAATTTTTACCCCCAAATAAACAAATATTTTCAGTGGGAAGAAAGAAAAAAATAATCTTTGCCAAGGATCAAATTGTAATGTGCTGCACCTTGTACCAGTGCAGCCAAAATGTCTCTGTTTGCCCAAACATAGAAGCAGATTATCATTCCCAACTCTAAAATTCAGCCATAGCATTAACATGGCTACTGGTCATCATGACCAGAGAGAAATGTATCTTTCTTTGGAGAACTATGATCAAGGGATACAGGAAGATTATGTAGTAAAATGTTTTATAACCCTGTCTGCAGTCTGCTCCTCTGTCATGATGGTCTGAATGGTGGGGAAAATACAGCCACTTCAGTAGAATTCAGCGTGATGTTACCCCATCTGTAGTTCAGTGTATTCATGCATGTTGAAATGTATTGCCCAAACTGCATCTTGGGACCATAGAAAAAAAAAGAATAAAGGAGAGAAATAATCTATATTAATACATTTGATTATCAACTAGAGGAAAGAAAAAACAGTTATGGAAAATAATTGCTTGGTTTTATGTTTGTCTCAAATGTGAAATACTAGGTATAAGATTCATGTTATTAATTTTATTTGAAATATAAAGTGCAGTGATGTGTACCTTAAAACTTAGGTAGGTTTTTTTGGTATCACTGAATGATCTGCCCTAAGTTTGTCGTTCTTAATCCATTAAAAGACAGGCCTGCTTGTAAATCCACAGGTACAGATAAGGAGTCACTGTTTGACTGTGTCTGAACCCTTTTCAAATGAAAAATGTCAGTGGCAGAAAGGGAGGCTGAATTATTTTTTAAAAGGGTTTTCAAAGATTCTCATGATTCCTCTGGTATCAGTTAAAAGTGACATGTCCATAGACATGGCTGGTTTTTAGTGCGTAAAAGCAAGCAAATGCTACAGTTTTCATCTCTATGTAGAGAAGATGCTGCAGTATGTCTAAGTGATCAACATGTTACCTTGCAATACCAGAAAGATTTCTGTCTTCCATAATTAATATATAAAGAGATTTTTTTAGAGTTAATACAACTTGCAACAATGTGACTGTGAGAAGGAAAAAAGCTTGCCTTTCCCCCCCCCTTCTCCCCCTGTTTGGGGGCACATATATTATATGTTTAAATTAGACACAATTAATCCATAAGCTTTTCTGCTCATACACTGCCTTTTAAAATGTCATAGCACTGTCATGAGGAGGACTCACCCGCATACACAGAAGCTTTTGTAACGTGATACAGCTCTATTTCCTAGATTTGTTCCAGTTTGCAGGAAGGATCTGATGCACAATTTTACGTAGAGTAGTTTTGTAATCTGCAACACTCAGAGGTGAAATTTAGATTTCTGTGCTTGAAAATGGAACCTGGAGCCAAGTCTTCTCTTTGGAAAACAGTTGAGATTAACCCCTGCAGACAAGGAAGAGCTTTGCAGCCTGGCTGCAACATAAATCCAGGCATCTATGGGAATGGTTAGTTCGCGGAAGTCTGTGAGGGCTGCTTGTAAGCCAGGAGTTACTCACTTCCTCTGGCCCAAGGTTCATTTCACAACAGCTGCCAATTCTAAATCTGGGGTGAGGTGACTTTTTGCACAGTGGGACTTTACCCTGTTTGTGGAAAAGCACCATCCTGATTTGGGGTAGAGTTGTTGACAAGGGACATGCTCATGCAAAAGCCAGGAATTACTGTTGCAACTGGTTGGTATGGAAAGGGAGAAAGGGGCTTTACCAGGCAGGGAAAACAGGTCAGGAGAAATCATGGCTACAGCATTTTATCCCTCTTAAAGTCTGAGACCAGAATTTCTTTGAATTGTTTTAGAAAAAAATGTTAGAAATTATATGTATAAACATAGCTGTTGCTCCATTTTTCACTGGAATATTTGTTCATAGAAAAATAGGGTTGTTGAAGAGATGGTTTTCAAAGAAGGAGGCTGTCCAGACTCTATTTTAATCCTGAAATGAAATGAAAAAAATGTTGGGGAGAAAGGTGGTGATTGAATCTTACTTTTCCTTCCACAGTAATGATCAATTGTATATTTTTTCTCTTTTCACTGGGAAAAAAACAGAAAAGTTAAATGAGTGAAAGTAATAATTTTACTTTTAGGTGTTCATTGTGAAGTCTTTACTTGCAAAATAAAATTTGCTTGTAAAAAAAAATGACAAATTAGTACACGCTAAAAAATATAAAAAAATCACTCTACCACCTTTCCACTGCTTTTACAGATTTTGTGTTAAAACCTAAAGGTAAGAATGTAAACTATTTTGGGTCTAATTCTGAAATGTTGCTGGCTGTAAAACTTCACACAGTTCAAAATCTGTTTTATAATTGTAGGAAATGTTTTTAGTAGTTTCTTTAAAATTAGAAGAGTTGTGGATTTGTATCACTGCCCGGTATTTCTCTGAAAAGTTTTAGTAGCTGAATGCTTCAGAATTTGGTCTTGTGCAGCAAAATGCCTCAAGGAGGTTAATGCACCAGGTGTGGCTGCTAGTGCACTCTTTCCTTTCAGCTGTCATCCCCCCCCATCAGCATTTCTTCAGAACTTTTGTGAATCTGCTATTATGAATAAAATTCCTTCAAACTCTAATGCGTGTGAAAAGATGCAAGAAAGGAATGGGACTTTCTAAACCAAATTTGAATATAATTGAAGAAGGTTTATTTTTCTTTTCCAGGATGACAAGATCAGTTGTTTTTCAGACAAGCATAATTAATTCTCATTATATGGGTCCTCAGAACATTCTGTGTATAAAGCTAACACAAAGGCAGAGGTGGTTGTTGTCAAGGCACAAGTGAAAGTACTCTCAACACTGCTTGTTTTCTTTGTTTGCAGGAGAGTTGGAGGTGGTCCAGAAAGATGGGGAGCGCAAGATTCAGAGCCGGCAGCAGCTTCCGGTTGGAACAACATGGGGGCCTTTTGCTGGGAAGATGGATCTGAATAATAACACCTTGGTATGTAGATGCTCCGAGGCGCTTCGCTTCATTATATTGTGTGTTGCCCTTTAGGGAATAGCCTGAATTACTGCTCAGCCAGAGCATTTGAAAACAGGCATTGTTAGCTTTAATGGACAGTGGTACTTGGCTGTTTTCCAATTAGTTCATCTATGGCAACCATCCACGTAAAGTTATTTGGAGCACAGGTTAATAGTATTTAACTTGTTATTTTACAGAAGGGAAATGTCACTTCCTTGCTTGGTGAACCAGGCTGTTTCATTTTAGTACTAAGAGCTGATTTTTAGTGGCTTTTTAAATTTTTCACAGCATTACTTGCTGACTAATTTATTTATACTAATGGATTGTATAGAAAACAAATAGCTGCGTTATTTTAGGATAAAATTCATTAAATTTGCCGTAATGTTAAATGTTACTGCACGTAGCAAGATCTTCCATCAGATTAAAAGTATTTTGAAAGGCAAGAGAAGTCACCTGTCATATAATATAGTCTCAATTATCCTTGTTTTTTATTCTGATTGCAGAAAGTATGTGTACCATATTCAAGATATTGCATTGCTAGTTTCAGTGCAGTGCACTGAAAATCATGTCATTCCTCAGTCTTCATTTCATTTTCATTTGTATTGGTTTTAAGTCTGAGCTTCAATATTATTTGTGTGTAGTTCAGACTAATTTTCTGAGAATAGCTGAAAGGTGACTCTGTATTGGATAAAAAAAAAAAAGAAAGGCAATAAATATATGTAGAAGAAGGGTTTAGACAATCTTGGAACATGCATTACCCTGTAGGATACTTCTGAAGAACCATTATCTTCAGCTGGATCACTGTTTGCTGTTGCAGGCTTTGCAGGAACGTATTAGCATAAAGACCTGTGGAACTGTTTCATAGAAGCATGTCATCACATACATTTGGGGTGCATATATCTGTGCTGTAAATGGAGAAGCTGAAGTTCCCAGTGTTGGGGGTATTGTGTTGCCCTCAGAGGACCTGAAGAAAGTGAGAAATGCTGAATTGCTGAACTACCATCTGGGACAGTGTGAGAGAGGGGTTATGTGGACATAGGAGGAAATGGGGGAAATTGATAGTCTTTAACTCCTTCCTGGAGAAGCTATGCCTGTATAATGAAGTTCACTTTCTAAGGGCTTGCTGGATAGTATGCATGTTACTTTCTGTAAATATGCATGTTATAATTGTAGTGAAGCATTATTACGTTACAAGTACATAGTAGCCACTTAAGATTTTGATAGACTGTTTAGCGTAATATATTAATAAAAAGGTGCTAACAAGACTTTACAAAAAGTGGCATGGAAACCGTCCTAAGTTTCCTAGAGGTCAGTATTCCCAACCCAAATTAGATTTCTCATGCAGGCACCTGAATAAAGGATGGATTTTCAAAAGTACTCAAAGCATCTTATTGTTAGAAAGGGGAAAATGGACAATTTTACTGTCTGTTTCCAGTTTCTTCATCCATTTCATTTTTATTTCTTCATCTACTTTTTTCTTTTAGTAGAATTCTCAAAATGTTTTGGTTGGTTTTTTTTTCAGAAAGCATCATTTGTAACAACTACCTAGAATTCAAATAATTTTCTAAGATTCCTCTGTGACTACTTTCATCAAATTTCATGCAATAGAAACTTTACTCCTGGTGTAGCTTAAAGTCAGTCCATGTAATACCTTAGGAAAAATGCTACCTTTGTTTTTTCGCTATTCCTCTGTCCACTTGTACCACTTCCTCAGGTATGTAAGGCTTGAAGATAGTAAGTTTGAGTATGGGAGATTATGATGATTGACCTTTCATTACAAAAATTCATCATCAGATATTTGTAGGAATTTGCAACATGTCAGCAGTTGATTGTATTGTTTAATTTTTGTTTTCTGAAGGGCATATGGAGAAACCACAATCCCTCTAAAAGGAGCTTGTTTCTCCTTTGGTAGCACATGCATATATTAAGATGTTATTACATTGTAAATTTGGGCAAATACCACTTTTGTTGTAACAAAAACATTTAGACACTTTGGTTTTAATAAACTTGTAAACAAGCAGTGAGCAGAGCTGCCTTTTTAGTCTCACAATTGTAATAGGATGGAAGAACTTTCTCAACCTACTTCAGAGAGATGGAGGATGAAAACATTCATGACTTTTTTTCTCCCCAAACAGGTAAAAAAGTAGTTTTGTTTCTTGTCAAATTAAAAACCATAAACTCTATTCTTGCTAACATCTGAAAGATTTTATTTTTGTTTTGCCTGCTAGTGTAAATACGTCTGAAAAAGTTTTTGTAAACAGAATTGTAGTTGCCAGCAACATTGTTTTGTCCTCTGAGCTACTCCATCCTTTGAGACAGTCAAAGCTGAACTGCATATGATCTTGAGCAATCTGAGTTAACTTCGAAGCTGGACCTGACTTTGAAGTTTTCCCTACTTTGAGCAGGAGTTTGGACTGGATGACATCCAGAGGTCCCTTGCAACCTGAATTATTCTATGATCATAAGTATTGTTTTTTTTTCCCAAACATCAGATGTTTCCTGTAATCCTACATTTGTTACTTTAAAATGCTTTGTGAAGAAATATAAACCTGATAGAGCTTCAGTTTATTTTTCAAGCAACACAAACCCAGTGCCAGCTTCTACATATATTTTTTTTTCTTGAACTGATTCTGGTTTATATATTATTTTTCAGTTTGCTTGACACATTTGATTAGTTTTCTCACTAGCATACGTGCTTTCTATTGTTCATAAGGGGAGTTATGTTTGTTTACTTAAGTTATTTGTATCTGGTTTGGAAAGCTCATTTGAATAAAGCCTCACCTCCCTAGAATTCAATGAAACACGTCAGTGTTCACCTCAGTGGCTGACAGCATGTTTAGTTAATTTCTGAACAAGAGCCTCAAACATTGCACTGTTACAGAGATCAAATAATTTTTTTTGGAGAAGCACTTTAACATGAATTTTTAGTATAGAGAGGAAAGGAAAGAAAAATTCAGGGAACTTCAGGTGAGTAAATGCCACAATTTCTGCAGCTGGTCTCTTTATGTTTGTAGCTGACTACAAGTATCTTACCTGACTTACTGTTTAGTGTTAGCAATGGGACATTGCCACACAGGACTTACTATCCAGCTATAACAGTTACAGCTTACTTACTACCTTTTTACTCTGCACTGTATAAGCCTGTACGTGTAATATCCTGTTGAAGTGCCTCGTTTTTTCAAGCAGTGTTGTGTTGCTGACTACAATCTCACTGCTGTTGGCTCAGGAGACGGTGCAAGCTAATTAATTCAGCACGATAATTAATTGAGTCACTGTGCCAGATGTCAAATACTTTTTAGATCTTTCAAGTTTCTGTCTTGAAGTGCATTAAGAATATACATCTCAGAGTAGTGGAAGGTTGGGCACCTTGAACAAAAATGGTTCAAGTGCTGTTGGCAATTGCAATAGAAATAGTGGCTGTTAACTTCATCAGCCGTGCTGCAGCACTGTCAGGAGATGTGGTAGACCAAGGTTCGTATCAGGATTGCAGAATAGTGAAACTCTAATGGTACACTTGGAATAGATCAATGACTAATAAAGATCTTAATTTTTTCCATCTAGGAGTTAGCCAAACCTCATGAATTACAGAGTGATCAAAACCCCTTATGAAACAATGCCCTTCATCTCATCACTGTTACTTTTGATGAAACAATCTGCGTGCAGACACCAGAAATTTTAAGAACATTGTTTTTAACAAGAAGTCGGTCACGGATCTGAAGAGTTGTCTAGGCATTCAATTGCTATTTCAATGTGAACTTAAGAACTCCTTACATAATTATTAAATATTTGTAGTTATCTATCTAGATACCTTTATTATATCTGGAGTGGTAAATCTCCTACTTACTTTTAACGATCTCTTCCAGTAATTTTGCCAAGCTGGCAAAATTCTCCTGTGCTCAGCTGCATGTAGAGTTTGTATCCATGTGCACAACTGTGCTTAGAGCTTACTGCCTTTCGTTTCCTTCCATTTCTTCCACTCAGCTGTTCCATAATAGTTGATAGTCCCAAGAAAATTAAAAGTAGGTTTTTTCAAGCCTCAGAGGTGTGCTTCTAAAATAGGAGCTTGTTCTCATGTTTTACAGTAAAAAGAGATCACCGGTGTGTTTCCAGATCTCTCTGAGATTTAATATAATCTTGCAGTTCTGACAAACAGCCGTATGAAGAGTTTTGCACAATACTGCTATCTACAGTTGGTGAGAACTCGGCTCTACAAGGAAGGCAACACAATTTAATCGCTAGTTTTACCAGTAATCACAGAAATTCAGTACTTTATAGGTACCTACAGGTAGACAAGGATCTATTTCTAAACATGAAACTCCTAGCTTGTGATGCCTATCTCTAACAGGAAAGTGGATTTGTGCAAATGTCAAATCTAATGTGAACAGGCAGGTGAGAAGAGCAGAAGACCCTTCTAGGCTGGTCATGCAAACCACTGAAAAAGTATCCGCCCTGTGTAAGCAGCTGTAAATTTGAGGCACTGTCAGTCTATGCAACTTAAAGCTATTTTCTTGCCTTTTCCTGGCTGTAAATATTTTCCCTGTTTGAGGGGAAAACTTGGTGGGAATGAGGCCCTTGGAAACAAAAGCAGCACAGAGCCGTGTAGCCCACAATGGATGTCGAGCAGTGACTCATTTCATCGCTCCGGTCGTCATGTGCAGGCATTCTGAAAGGCCTTTTCACTTTGCTGCCACCATCTAGTTTTGGTGTTAATCTGTGCCCATGGCAGGGTTTGTGAAGGAAAACAATAAGCAGCTGGATCCTGCCCCCTGTTCTCGCTGTCTTGTTGCAGGGAGGAATGCATGGAGCAGGTCTGCATCAGCCTGATAAGGGAAAGAGGATTCAGTGTGGCTGTGAAGGGAATCTGCAGGAGGAAAGTGTGCAGGGTTGGGCCGGCAAGCAGTGGGATACAGCAGAGACTCTTTAATGGGATCTGAGAGGTTCAGCGCCAAAGTGACTCTTGTGGAAGATACATAGGCATGACACTGGCTGGGTAGTGTGTGAGGGACTGAGAAGCAAAGGTTCAAAATGCAGTTAAGTTACTCACTAATCTGTGGCTGGTCACTTCATGTCAAAACCTCCTATCTGTAATATCCAGCAACTTTTAATCTCCAGAGTTGTAATGCGAGGGTTTTCTGGGCACTTTGGTTGGAGTTGCTGTATGGCCAGAGAGACAGCTGGTAGTCTGCCTATAGTCAGACTGTAGTCAGGCTGCAGTCTCTGCCTGTCTTGTTCAAACATGGAAAGGGATACGGCAGTTTCTTTATTATCTTTAATTATTTACCTGTAAATGGGGAATTTGGATCTTATTTGCACAGAGCCAATTTTATATTTAATTACCAAAAATAGTGTATTGAGTAACGCACCTTGATTCTAATCTTTGTTATAATGCATTTATACCTTTGAGTACCTCAGGTGACTACAAAAGAATTTCTCATTTTCACTGCTGTTACAGTCAGTTTCTTCATGTTTAAAGCTAGCTTAAAAGAGCACTTCCTTCTGTTCCAAACACAAGCAGATGTTAATGTAACAGCACTTCTGAGCAGCACATTGTGTCACACAGCAAGTGTTAGGGTTGGCCACTTCATATAAACTGAAACATTAAAAAATGGAGATATTCTTGACATGATGTGAACATCCACGGGGCCATCCACAGTGGCCCTGGAGAGCACATCACCTCACATTGCCTCACCTCTTATAAAGCGCTCTCACATTTGTACAGATGTGTAGTTGAGGAGAATGAAGTAGAACTTTTTTGAAACTTTTGTGCATAATTGTAGTTTAGATGCTTCTTTTCTTAAAAAAAAAAATTAAAAAAAATCTGCTTCTTTCTTCACGCTTACACAACAGGGTTAATTTAAGACATGTAGCAAATATGATAGCAAGATGTGGTAACAATCTAAATAAACACCCTGTTCTGAAAAATGCTGAAAGTGTTTTTTTCCCAGCTTGTGGAAGTAGTTTACAGAGTGTCAAACAGGTGGTAAAGCAACATGGTCAATGGAAAGGAAGAGGAAAGGGCACATTGATGGTATGCCTCTGTCTAAATGCTGTTAGTACCCTGGTATTAGTACTGCATACTATTGCCATAGCCTTAATTTTAAGCTACTCAATGTTTAAGGAATGTACAAATACAGTATGTTCTAAAAAATCCCAACAAACAGATAAGCAACAAAGCAAACCACAAATGTTCACATGAAGACAGGATTGAAGTTACTTTGTTCCTTTTCATTTCTTTATTTCTGAACAGGTGATTTCCAGAATGTAGTATTTTTGTCAACAGACGATGTTCACATAAAATCACTTTTGGTCGTTGACCTCTTTTCCTTGGCCACAGCCCTTTTTTTCAGACTACCCATAGCCATGGTTCATTTTGACACTTATGAAAACAACAGAACTTTAACATTTGTGTAAAACTACCACTGGTCACTTTGAAAGGTGTTTTGTTTTGTTTTGTTTTTTTTATCCCTATACTATTGTAATTAAGTAGTAGCTGTTACCAATCATTCTCATTAAACTCACTCAGTTCCCTGGGATAAAACCCAATAAAGTATCTGTCCTATTTCAGCACGCTTCATTTTAGTAAGGGGGCAAGTAAGCGGGCAAGTACCATTGGGCACATTGCCAGGGACCTGCTGAGAGCAGACCAAGGGGATAGCCCGGCAGAAGAGGTGAGGCAAGGTGAGGAGCCTGAAACAGAAAAAGGGCAAGAAAATCTGTTCTGGGGCCTTCCAGACAGCAGAAGGAGAGAGAGACACCATCTGCGAGTGCCAGGCTTTTCTGTTTTAGGATGTGGGGAAAAGCAGAGGGAAGACAATGTGTGCTAGATTACGTATAGTACTGTTAAGCTGTTTAGGGAGAACCACCACAATTAACTGTGCAGTAGCTGCTTATTTCTGTGCTACTCGACTATGATCATCTAGTCTTATCTTCTCTGTACCATAGTATTTAAGATTCAAATACATATTTTGCTAGTGTAGATTTTGCTAAATTTATAATGCAACTTTATGATGGGATGTTGTCTTACTGAAAAACTCTGAGCAAGAGAAATAATTGATGTCATTTGTGTAGTTCACTGCACTGCAATATCTAACAGGCACAAGTTATACACCTATGTTTAAGATGAAGAATTTAACATTAATGTTGTCCTCTGAGGAATCTTTTAAAATTCGTAATTTTTATAGTGACACTTCTTTATGAAAAATATTATTACAGACTAAGCAGATATAAAATGTCAGATTTAAATATACAGCAGGTTTTGAGATAACTTTCTTCTCACTAAATATTAAACAACACCGTTTTTCTTATTCTGATACAAAATCTAGTTTCTAAAATGTTGACACATTTTTTTCAGTTGTTCATAGAACAAGCATGGGAAATTCTAGCTCTATTATTTTTGTAAATTATAAAGCTCCGTGTCTACAAAGAGATTTACATTTTTAAGGCAAGAATTTGGTAGCTACAATGGGCAGTGAACTGAAAGACCCGGAGGCTTTTGTTCTCTCTTTGACCACTAGAAGAGAAAATGTCCTGCGTGCTCCTGGGTTCCTTTGGGGCAATTACCCATAAAGCTTGACAGCCCAAGGGTAGTTAGCCTCAGTTTAGGTTGGTAGTGGAGGGAAATGCTGTGATGCTGTTGCTTATGGAACTGTGGTAGCACTTGTGTTGTACTCTGTATGTTGTGTGGATGTACTGTCTGGATATAAAAATGACATATGATTATGAAAACATCAACAGATGCTTTCCCTAAGACTTGTGGAGGCAAAAGTAGATTGCTGTTTGGAATGAAGTGTGCTGTAGAGAAAATTTTGTTGTGAAAAGAAAATTCACATTTTGGTAGTGTCAAAATTTGTTTGTTCTAATGAAAGTAAGACCAAGATACCATATCAAAATGACCATAACAAGATTTGAAATGATAGTCTGTCTCCATTTAAATGAAAAAATAACTTCAAGTTAAGGAATTGACTTGTGGTTTCAGTGAAGATGGTAGCTGCTTGCTGCTCTCCTTCATATATTGTGATGGAATGATCAAAATTCCCTTTTCTCTCTGACTATGCTTGAGAGATGTGACCTGTAAATTTTCAAAAATGAAAGAAAAGATATTTCTAGTTGTTTCAAATTAACTGATTTCTGTGAAAGTATGTTTTTTGAATGTTTCAAATAGAAAACCTCCTCAATATTTATAATAATCATCGTACAGTGTGTGTGAATGTATAATATATAAAAATTATAAGTATAGTAAATACATATATTTGTACCTATATCTATACACTGTGTGAGTTTATAAAAGTAGCATATTCTTTTCAGAAGAAAATCCTGACTTTTCTTAGGTCCTCAAAACCAATTTTATATGAAATATTAACATTTTGCTGATATTTCTTCTCCATTGAGCTGTAGCTCCTTTTCTAATGATGTAGTATCACATAGCCAGTAGCAAATTTTGTCCTTTTCCAGATGCAGCAGATCTACTTTATGCCATTAAAATATGGGCAATACAGAGGTTGGCCTGAGATTTTTAGTGCTGAGTGAAGTTTGTAAATGCCCTGGGCCTCAACCCCAGAGAACCAAGTTTGTCAGTCTAATCATGTGGTGACTCCTCAGGCCACCACATGATAAATCATATGCATAGCCTCATCAGACTTCCTGTTGTTTCATATTCATCTCCCATCTTAAATAACTTAGTAGTAATTAATAAACTTCACAGAATCATTAGGGTTGGAAGGGACCTCTGAAGATCATCTGGCCCAGGTAGGGACACCTAGAGCAGGTTACACAGGAGCACATCCAGGCAGGGTTTGAATGTCTCCACAGAGGGAGACTCCACAACCTCCCTGGGCAGCCTGTTCCAGTGCTCTGCCACCCTCAATGTAAAGCAATTCTTCCTTATGTTGAGGTGAAACTTCTTGTGTTTTAGTTTATGGCTATTGCTCCTCATCCTGTCGCTGGGCATCACTGGAAAGAGTCTGGCACCATCTTCTTGGCACCCACCTTTGACATGTTGATATATATTAATGAGATCCCCTCCCAGTATTCTCTACTCTAGTCTAAACAGTCTCTCCTCATAAGAGAGATGCTCCAGACCCAGACCCCTTTCTTCTTACTAATGCATTTTATCAAGTAGTCCATAGAATAGAGCAAAGGGGGAAATATACCAATATAGTCACAAGATGTTTCACAAATTGTGAGACATTAAATATAGTTTGATTGGGGTTGTTTTTTTTGTTTTTTTTTTTGTTGTTTTTTTTAAATGAAAAAGAGCTCTTTTAACATATTTAGGGAATAATTGAGGTTTATATAGAAAAAATACTGTCCTTTCTGTGCACTAAGGGGAAGGATGGTAGTCTGAATGCTACTGATGCATTTAGAATAATGCACAGAATAAACTACGTAGCATCTGAGATATCATCGTGTTTATGTAGATTATTCTCACTCTGGGAAAAGGTCTTATAATTTAAAATTCTCCCTGTCACAGATAAGTATTTTTTTATCCTTTTTTTGATATTTGATATCTAAAAAGCATTGAAGAGTTTTTCTTTAATAATAGTTTCATCTATATTAGTAATTATTATTATTATTATGTATTTATTATAAACAGTTCACATTTCCTGAAGTCCTTTTTTTTTCTTTAAAGCTTTCTTTTCCACATGACAGCCTCTGATCTGAGGGGTGAGTGACCACTTTTTTTAAAAGACGAAACTGGAACTCCTGCCATGTGTGAGGACATTAAAGACAAGTTTAGGGGAGCTGAGGGAGGTGTGCCTTGGTGTTAGGGAGGTGAGGAAGGATTCTTCCCTCTCTCCGCCTCCTGCAAGCTGTTGTCCTCACTTTTGGAAGAAAACTGGGACAAATTAGCATAAAGGGAAGAGAGCAATAAGGCAGGAAACAATAGTAGGTCCAAAATATCGTAGTTTCTTCTTTTCTGTTTGTGTTGAAGCAGGCCTGGTTCTGCTGTTGCTCCTTTTTAATTCTTCTGTGGACCTTATAGAATGTCTTAGTCTTATCTCTTAGCTTTTACATTGTTCCTTCCTCTCAGATGCAGTTGCATTTACTACGTTAAATATTGGATCTTGTTATACATATTTGTTAAATTCCAGATTTCATTATTCCTGTCTTTTGGGATCCACTCATTTTATCTTTCTTCTGTTTCTCTTTTCACTCTGATCAATTCACCTCCCCTTCTCCAAGCTAAAATACCATCTTAATCTTGTATGCTTCTGTGGTGGAGGTTTTCTGTAGCTTCTTGGAACCACCTGGATCATGGTCTATGGAAGATTATGATGGGTTGCGTTAGGTGAAGCTGCTGGATTCCTAGGTGTAGGTATCAGCAAGGGGGATTTAGGTGAGATATGAGAAAAACCTTCCTAATAGTAATGAGAGTGAAAGGCAGGAAGATTGAGGATTCTGTAGAAAATCTGTGACTGCTGTGTTTAAGAACAGGCTGGACCAAGACAGCAGGACTGGTGTAGGCACAGCTGAGCAGTGGCATGGGGGAAGGAAATGGAGATGACCCTCTGGCTTTTGGCACCCTGGTGCTGAGAAATGCCTGCAGCCAACTTCACCTGTTCAGCTGCCCAGAGATTCGCACAAGTAGCTACAGTCTTTCAAGATTGGCTTTGCAGGGCCAGAGTGAGATGCTAGTTTTTGCAGAAAATGGCAGATGGGATGTTACAGGAAGCTAGACAGTTGGTCACACCAGTATAGGATACTGGTTTCAAAAGCTAGCTGAATATAGCAAGGGCGGGCTGGGATATGAGGAAGCCACTATATTTCTTTGGCATGTCCCTTCCCAATTGCCTGCAGGTTTTTCTTCCTGAGTATTTTCCCTTCCCACTCCAGTTTCTTGCTAACTAAAGTTAGAATTACACTCTCTAAATACTGACTCTCTCAATCTCTCAAATACTGACTCATTATCAAAAGCATTGAAAAATGCTTTTTTCAAAGCATTTTCAGCTTTATTTGGAACTTTGTTTCTAAGTATTCTGTACCTCTTTTTTAAGAAATACCATCTGATTTATAAGGATCCTCGTCCTGGGTTTCTGTGTCACAGATTTGTGACGTGAGAACAATGTTATTGCATTTTCCGGATGCCAAATGTGTGCACTTTGATCTGGCAGTACAGCATGCCTCAGGGAGTAAGCTGAATCTTGATTTCTGTAGTCAGTCATCCACTATCAGGTACCAGAGCCCCGATTAGGCAGGCTGAAAAGCAGAGAACACATGGGTTGGACGTGGAAACATTTCTGAGGAGGTTCTTGGCATCACCAGCATCTTCTGTGGTACTGTTCCTCTGCTAGTAAATCTCTTTAATGCATGCAGAAGCAACAACAGGTGCAGTCTGCACACAAACTGGTTACTTTTGAAAACAATCTCCTCTCCATCTCCACATTCAGTAGTGGAAAATCAGAAGAATAACCATGTTTTGATGCTTGACCTCTCACAGATGTGAGACCACTTGGTGTGGTTGTGCCTCCTTAACATTCCTTGCATTCCCTCTTCCAAGCCTATTGTGAGTACTTGTTGCAGAGCTTAAGTGGCTTTGTAGTAGCACCTACTACGCTTGCTCTAGCTAGTGGCATACATGGGTTTTGTGACCTTTAATAATCATTTGTCGGTCATACCAAAGACTATCTAAGTCTTTGTTCACTATAACTACCATAACTGTGAGGTCTTCTGGACTCTTTAGGAATACAGCCATGATGTTCTTGTTTTGTGTTTCTCTGGCTATGGTGTTGAACAGGAGACTTGCAAAGTCTGCTTTGGGATAGTTGAAAGGCATGGGGAATGAAGTGGTTCAGGGGATGGTGTTCACTGCCGTGGTCCACTGCAGTATGGTCTTCAACCTCTCGAGAGCTGCAGCAGTATGCTGCATTGATATTATCACTTTAAAAAATTATTAGGATAACAAAGATTGTCAAAGTTATTTTTTCAAGAAAACATGCAAAGTATGCAAATCTCTTCCAAATGAAGCATGTGTTAGAGATCACTGCTTATATGCCTGCAATTTTTTTCTCATAACTAGGTGTTTTTGTGTTTCCATGTATTGTCTTTGAAGAAATATAAAGCCATGAAAGGGAATGCATGATGACAGCAAATTTTAAATGGTGACTAATAATATACTTCAGACTTGATTTTGCCTAGCACTGAGCACCGGCGGGAGGTGCCGATCACCCCAAGCCTTCAATCAAAAACAGCAGGGCTGGGGTATGCTTAGCATTTCATGACACTGAACACTATAAGTACAGCATAGAAACCTCTCCATAGAAGATAAATATTTGCTATTTTATTTGACCTTGAAGATGAGACTGGTTTGATAGGGTTAAGGTCAATGAGTATATTATTTTTAGGCAAGATACAGAGTATGTGGATGGTTCTGCTTTATTTTAGTGTGTTAACATCTGGCAGCATTCTGTGTTCCATATGCTGCTGATTGTCCTGATACATTCATCTTCAGCGATTATCAAAAAGATTTCAGTGCTCTGGAGTTAATCACACATTTGAGAAGACAAATACATGAAGATAAGTAGAAAAGCCGCATATGTGTTTTTGTGTATAAGACCAATATTTGGATAATCTTGGCAAGTACCCCATTAATTTAGAAATATTTTTTAAATTGTCTTAATTAGCTAATGTCTGTAAGTCCTCTAAGGATGAAAAATACATATTAGAGTTTAATATTGTTATCAGAATAGGGATAGGGAACATCGGTCCTTTGAAATCTGCCCTTTTAATTCTATGTGTTGCATACTTGCTTATTTCTACTTATGAAGAATAGTTAAAAGGGGTTTCAGATTTGCACCCTATTTTGTGTATTATTTTTATATGGCATTGGTACATGGAAGTTGAGCTATGCTTGTGCTAGTTCATTGCAAAAAGCAAAAAGCACACATATTACTATTAACTGACCTTTTTTTCTTTTTCTATTTTTTTTTCCCCTACCACCAGTGCTTTCAGTTTTCCCAGGTTGATAGCAATTATTCCAGGGCTATAAATTATTATTTTAATTCTGTGCTGCTTTGGCCTTATATGCTGGCAGCTTCAGGGGAGAAAGACATAAGAGTTTCACAGAGAATTCACCACATCAAAGCAGGTGTTGCCTTTTACAGTACCTTCTTTCAGAAAATGCAGGAAGTCTGCCACAATCAGAAGGAGTGCTGAGGCAAAAGTCAAACTAGCCAGGTGTCTGTCAGCCTTGTACCTCTCTTGTGCCTTTTGCCACAGCCCACTCTTACCTTTCTTAGAGATATCTAGGCTAGCCCACCATGGGGCTGTCCTGTGCCCCATATTCCTGCAAAGAATAATTCAAATAAGAAAATAGCCATAGGGCTTAAAGTCTGTGAAGATATCCCTTTGCTTCTCACACCTCCTGCAAGACAGCTCCTTGCTACTCATCACTCTGCTAACAAGGAAGGGCACCATGAAATCAGCTGTGGCCATGGCTCTTCAGGCAAACCCCGAGACCAGAGTCTGTCCACGCAACACAGCATGGGATGTCTCGTCAAGATAGATGTCAGGAAAGCAGCAGGGAAGGCTAAAGTGGCAGTTTGCCATAAAACAGAAGGTACAGAACAAACTGAAGTAGCAATATTGCTATGCAATATTTCTATGCAATATTTCTCTCTTAATTGCATATCCATCATTTCAAAGAAAAAAATCAAGCAGCAGTCTCATAGGGCATATGACATATCTTTATCTACCCTTCAGATAAAACTTGTTTTATTTTATCATGCACAAATTTGTTTAGATCTTAGCAGTGACCACTCTTCCTATTGCCAATATCTATTAATGATAATTACTTCAAATACTATACTCACTCAGCGATAGCATCACATTGCGCTAAGAAAGATTGTGATCTTATCTAAACCTATTCTGTTTAACTCTGACACTCCTTCTATTATAGTGGGGGCCCGATAAGATCATGTCTGTTAGGATCAGACATTAGTTGAAATCAATATTTGAAAATGTGCCTGTTTTTGCTTAATAGCAAAGTTAGTGTGAGGGTCAGAGTGAGATCATTTGTTGGATGAGATTGTACAGCTTCATCTTGTAATGGAAATGTGTTCTTTGCTTCAGCTGCTGGTGAAAAGTAAAAACAAGGGCTCTTTGAAAGCTGTACAGCTTTGCTAATAATCACTGTGTAAGGAAGATGCAATCTTTATTATGATATTTAACATCTGTAGTGCTGCAGCATGTTGAGGTTCTAGTTAGGAACTAGTGCTCCTTTGTGCTATACTCTGTCTGAACCTGATTTTAAAAAGACAGCTGCTGGCCTCAACTAGCTTAGGTCCTGGTTTTAGACCAGACGTGAATACAATGGCAACAAGCAAGTGTGGGAGGCAAAAGCTAAAATGGAGATAATTAAGATTAGTGTAATAAACAACAGTTACATCACACTAAAGCAGCAGACATGAGTATTTTAGAGATAGTGAATGAAAAATGCAGCGAGTTTCCAGATGATTTAAGGGAATTCTTCTTATATGCATAAATCTAGTGGAAGAAAGTACAAACAAATTTGGGGCATTTATTTAGATGGGAATTTTGAAACTCATCTGCTGATAAAGAGGGATGTAATCTAGATCAGTGATGGTGAGCCCTTTTAGGGCCTGGTGCCAAATTTATTTTAAAATGCTCAGAAGATTATGTGCTGCCAACATAAATCTCTCTGTTCTGAGCTTGACACCAGTGGCAGCAGTTTACAGTTACTGGTGGAGATCAACAGTCAGAACACACAAAGCACCATAGTGCTGTTTTGCTGAAAAATATGGTTACTCTTAGTGTAAAATTTTTCAGGATTTGGTCTAAGAAACCAAAGCAAAGCCCTGAAGGTTTTGCATGGGATCTGTGAAAGCCACAGTGTCCCTTACTGCTCAAGAACATAAATTTTTACTCTTTTATAAATAAAAAAGTCCAACAGAATAAATTAAAAATAAAACATGAATAGTGAATGACCCGTTGTTTTAATCACTGGACTGCAAAATGTGAGTGACATAGCTCTGTGCCTGAAGTTGGTGTCAAAGGACCTTGTGCATACCTTTCAGTGCAAGGCAAGTGCCATGACCACTAGACTGCTCTAGAGGGAATGTCTGCAAGTGATATTTTAATAGATCTGTTAAGTCATGCCAGTGTAGAATAAAAATAAATTTGGACATTTTCATATTTTTTCATGGAACTGGATTCTGTTTGAATGCCTAGCTCTATTTAGATCTACTACTAATATGAGTGGTGTGCTAAGATTGGGCTGTGTTTACCAATGATTTCTGTTTCAGTAACACTGCTCATCACTGAGTGTCTCTGATCATAACCTCTATTTTTTGTGGTTTGACTTGGATTTCCTTTACAGTTCTCAACTTAATTACAATTCCTTACATTTGACACACCAGCCACTAAATTTTTGACACAGCTTTTTGAAAGAGATGAGCATGCACATGACAGGAGTGATAGTTTTCACTAGACAAGGTCAGGAAGTTTCTGATTCAGAGTAAAAGATATATACTGTCGTGATCTTTTCTGATTATATATGTATATGTCATTACCACTATCACATATGTACCAGCTGGTAGTTATGAAGAGGTGTAACTCCAGTTTATGTTTGTTCAAACACAAAAGTGGAATGAAAATGAATAAATCATTGCATCAGTGTTAACAGTAAAAGCATAACTGAATTTCCTATCTTCATATAGCCATTCAATTCACTTAAATGCCATCGCTTACTCTTGTAATATCATATATGAGAGCACTTTCAATTGAAATAAAATAAAAAACTAATCAAAGTGGATTTATATAGGTAAAATTCTTCCCCTGTAAAATGTGCATTAGGATATTTGAGCAGTATTTTTGCCTATAAGATGTGAGACATTATCATGTTTTCATTGAAAAGTGAATGCTTTCGGCTACAATATGAATAATGAAGATGTGATTTTATTTTACATTTTATTTTAATTGTAACAAATAGAGGGAGGAGCAGAGCCACTTGTAAATCATCCCTGAAAAAGTAGGAAGAATTTATCTTTGAATAAAATATGAAATATGTCAGCATTTTAGACATCTGTGTCACAGTGCAGGACAGAATTTTTGGAAGACTGACTTTTCTCTGTTTTCCCAACTTTAATTCAGGTGCATCCCAAAGTATTGTGGTACTTCATTGCAGTATGAAAATAGGTGTATACATATACATGTATATATAATGCATAGGTGTTTTCCCACATACGCAGTTCCACAACATGGCCTTCAGTAGATTAGTGAAACAATTTATCATGAATGTCACTGAAATAAGAAGCAATAAGAGAAGATTAAAGACAGTTATACCTGGATAAATAATGCAGAATAGTGTTTGTGACTATTTGAGTTCTAGGAGTTTATTTGATGTAACTTGATTTTTTTGACTCCTGATTTCTGACCCAAGAAGTTGTTGGTATTCAGACTAGCTTATTAAATGTCACAAAACAGATAATCATGCTATTGTTATTATAATGTCTGAATCAAGATGGCAAAATGAGGATATCCCTTTCTAAAATATAGACAAGGAACAGGAGAAAAGTATAATTTGATCACCATGTTTAAAATGGCAGATCAGGGTGCAAAGAGATTAATGGACCTGCTTAACAGCACTTTGGAGGTCTCAGGTTTCCTACAGGTTAAACAAACACCTGTGTTACAGCATTATTCCCTGGAATGGTGAGCAGAAGTGCAAAGAGCAGCCTGTGAATTTAACTAATGTTTATAAAATCTTCATGTAAAAATTGTGAATAGAAAGTGGGCAGGGTAGAATCTGTCCTCAGACAACTCATGATAAAAAAGAAGGCTAAAATTTTATGACTGTTCTACATAGATACTAACTGTAAAGAAAATGCAAATACAAAGCAATGCTTTGAATGAATTCTCAGACGCACCACCTGTGAAAAACAGAAGAAAATCAATAGACTCCTAGAGAAGACAAGTGAACGCCTGCTCTGCAACAAATTCCCATAATTTCAGAACTGATGGGTTAAAATTGGAACATGAAGGTATTTAACAAAAATCCAGATTTGCAAGAGTGGGATCCCTTATCGTGTAAAGGAATGATTCAACCAATTGATAGCACACTGGTGCGCATAGTCTGGATTATGTCTTTGAAAAAGAGAAAATGCTTGATGATGGTCTAGCAGCACTGTGTTTCCAGTAGGCCAGTCAGTCAAATGCAAATGCAGTCTATAATAAAAAGAGCTGGTTGGCACAGTAATTGGGAAATGAATGTTATTTGTAGCTCCATATTTCTGTCTTTAGGAGTCTAAGAACTAGGAGGTTGGTATTGATAAGAGGGTTTGTGTATAAATCCTTTGTAATGAGGCTGTTCCTTTTCAGTCATTTGTATTAATTTTAACTTTAGATATGAACATCATTCACTGAAAGGGGTGACAACTAAAATAACTAATTTCACAAATATCTGGGGGAAAAATTGCTCATTTTAGAAAAAAAAAAAAAATCCCAGGGTTCTCTTTTGGTTGGTTGGTTGGTTGGATTTGGGTGGTTTTTTTTTTTGCTGAAAAGGGGAGTTTGACACTAGGTACAGGATCACCTTACATGTCATAGTATGCCCTATAGATCATAGCTGCATTTGTGCAAATACTGGCACAGATGAGTTCTGGTTTGGATGAATTAAAGTACTATGTAGGAGAACTACTAATTATAACAGTATTTCAAGAGGCATAAATGTCCTTGCTATCCTGAACTGAGGTCAAAAACTCTCTCCAGATGCCTTGAGATCTGCATCAACTCCAGCCATTGTTATTAAGCCTCTATTTGTTTGTTGGTTTGTGTTTTTTTTTTTTTATTGGCATGTTGCTGATTATTTAGTGATGTGTTTGACAGTTTCTGCTGTTCCATGTCTTCATAGAAAACAGCTGTATTTAACATCTTGTTCATGTTCTGAGCTTCTGAATATTTCTGAATATTACCAGATCACCTGGTAATGCAGGACTGGAAGGTTTTAAACAGGAAAGAGTCTGGAGCATTGTGGAAAGGTGAGGATCTGTCAGTGGTTTTGATTGCCTCCCTTTTGCTATTCTGTCCACACCCAAACTGCTCTTTCCATACAGTTAATGTCATGTCCATCTACATGGATTTCCTTAACTCTTCACTTTTCTTCCCCCACCTCCTGATCTTTATCTCTTATTTCTGTTTCTGGCAATTACCCCTTCGCTTTTATTCTCACCTGTCCAGTCTTTCCTTGTTCCCTCTTTTCTTCCAGTTGTGCTTCCTTTTGCTTTCTCTAAGTTTTTCTGTCCTTTTTCTTACTGGCCTTCAAGGCACCTTCAATGCTCAAGACTTGCCCTTCCTTAATTTCCAGCTCCACCCCATCCGGGCCATTTAGAATACACTGTCTGGAAGTAGCTCTTGGAACTGATTTTAAGAAAAAAAGACTAAATGGTAATTTTGTGTAAAATTTAAATTTGTGGTTATTTTACCTGTTGGAGGTAGTACACTGGTTGCTATGGCTAGTTATGGGTCTGACTTGAAAACGGTCTGTATACATTTATCACTATCAATTACTTTGCTTGATATAGGGATGTAATCATTTCACGTCTTTGGCATTAGTTGAACGCTACATAGAGCAAGAAGTAATGTCTTGCCCCTGCCCAAGTTTAACATTACACTCAATTAGTCAGGTGTATTAAGGCCTTACTGTGATGTCTTCTGCTTAAGCATCAGACATGGGTACTACCAGAGGCAAGGTAGCAGGCTTGATGGGCCAGTGGACTGATTTTACACAGTAAATCCCACGCTTTTGTTGTATGTTGACAGACTCTTACCTTAAACAGTGCTAGCAGACACTGCTGTAATAAAAACAAACTGGCTCATGTGCTACTTCTGAGATTTTCCATAAAAGCAGCATAAATGTTAATGAATAAATAATCTTCTCCCAAATTTCATACAGTAACTGAGCTTACCCCAGGCAGGATGTGCTGCTGCAGGTCAGGGTTTAAAATATGTTAGAATTCCTTATTCCTGGTACTGCAGTGGGAGGAAGAGTTTGTCACTCCCCATGCCATTTATTTCTCTGTGAAGTGTTGAGGGCTTAGTTCTCTTGTCTTTGCTCATAACTAAGTCGCTCACTAGAAGCTAACAAAAAATTTTGGAGGAAAGAAAGATAACAGGGAAAACATGCAAAATATTAGTTAAATTAATAAAATAATCCCACTTCCCTGATCTTGTGTGCAGAAAGAAAAGAAGAAATTGAATTGAAAATGCATTAGGTAATGCCTGATCTAGGAATTAATCTGCTTACTTACACACAGCAGAGATACAAATTCTCTTGAGATAGCTAACTTGGTTTCTGATGTGGTATAATCCATGTTTACACATGTTGCACTGATTTGTAAAGAGAAAAGAATCCTGTGTAAAATGAAGCAGAGATGGAAAGCAGAATGAGGGGGAAAAAAAGATCTTTTTTATCATAAAGTAGTATTCTCTTTTTCACCATTCAGAACAGCACATTAAAAGAAATACATTACCTCTGATCTGGACTGGAAAAAGTGGTGCTTGTTTTAATTGAATCTCCCTACTACAGGAGCTCTTAGCTGCACTTTTTCCTAAGTGAATGAAGCTGCAGGAAGGTGAAAAGTTATTGTTGTTCAGACTCAATAGAAATGAAGATTCTGGAATCATTCTTTCAGCTTTTTATGTGTGGACTAATGCACTTTATTCCTTTGCATTTGGATCACTCATGAGGCATTTGTATTTATTGAGAAGTGAATGTCCTGTTGTCAAAGCTTAACCTAGCTGGGCACAGGGGAACAAGACGATGTTTTTGGTAGAGATGGTCATCTTGTCATCCATGGCTCTGTAGGAATTTGTAGGTGATGCTGAGATGGCTCTGGTTGCCTTGAGACTGAGACCCACCTTTCTTGCTTTCATTTTATACTCATCTTCAGAAATTAATTGGAGAAATGTTTTTATTTTGAGAGGGTTTGGAATTTGCAACACGTTTCATTTTAAAGTGGGGGCTTATCTTAAAGGGGGATTGGAGCTTTTAAGATTAAAACCCCCAAAACTCAAAGGAGATGAAGATCATCTGAGAGCAATTACTCAGTAAGTTCTGCAAAGTACAAAGTGAGATCATGGCTGCCCTGTCTATGGTCAGCAGAGGAATTGCTGATCTTTCTATTGTACTTTTAGCAGCGAGTGTAAGGGGGTGGAAATGGGCCATGAAGCCCTGGAAGGTGGAACCGTTCTATTCCTTTCATGGAGGGGAGAGGCGAACAGTTGAGACAAGAGGTAAAGTAAAATTGAAATCTCTCAGAGTTGTGGTGTCCCAGCGTTGCAGTGCTCCAGTGGGAAAAAGTCTGTGTATCTGCTCCTTGTATTTTTTGTGACTTTTTTCTTTACTATGAGTATGTCAGTTAAAAAGGTGAAATCAGGGGGCTGTCAAAAAGGGAGCTATCAAAAAGCATGAATTTCCCACCTAATAGGAAATTCCCACCAAAATGGCTCAGGGTCCTATGCCTGAAGGAGATCCCATTCCTACACCTACCGTAAGGGCTGTGTGTAGGGGAGGCAATTTCTGTGCCATACTGTGCAGATCTGTTTTTTATTTGAACTCCTCTATTATTGTTATGGTATTGGATTGACACTTAGGATTGTGAAGCCTGAAAAGCTTCATTATTTTATAACTGTTACGATTTTAGTAACATCACGTTGAATTTTAATAATGGAGAAGCTGCTGTACACGCAGGCTTGAAGAAGCTGTTCAACTCTGCTGTGCTGACAAGGAAAACAGCAGCAGCGTTGTAACCAGTAAAAAATATTGTTTATCCCTAGAGAGGGAAAAAATGTGTAACTTGGTGGCATACTGCAGCGCTGCACACCTGTCTACAGCTATGTAGCAGCCAGTGGTTATGAGAAACATCTGTCTGAAAACAGATGTTTTCCATAAACCGTTACAATATACCTTCCTTTAGTGTTGTATAGAAGCAGCCTGGGGTCACATTAAAACAGCTGAATGTGATATACATTGAATTTTAATTTTTACAGTGAACCTTGATTTTAGATGTGAGCAAAGCAGAGAGAGATCCTATCAGAAAATTAATGTAAAAACTAAAACTTTATGGTGAACTGTTTTGTTTGTGCAACATTTTTAGAAGAAAGGTGACATTAATCACCAGGCTTTTTTAACCTAATGCAAAGAGAGGGACAAGTATGATAACATGCATTAAAAGACTAATGATTGCTCGATCGAATTTTTGCTGGCATCTCCTAAATCACTTAAATCATGATGCATATTGTACTTTGGAGGGTAATTTCAGACCTAGTATAGGGCCGCTTTCTTGTAATGTGTGCTGCTCTTTGAAGTTTGGGCACTTTTCACGCAGAAAAAAATACTGAGGGGACAGGTGGAATAAGGCAAGGTTATGTAAGTTCTCATCAATGGTGGTTATATGAGTTAGAGAAGTAACATCAACCACTCTGCTCCTAAGATGCTTAAATGTATGGCTTTAACTCCCCATTGAACCACAAGGATGTGGGGTTGCATGCCCTGAGACTCAGAGGAAACAGAGGTGAGCTCAATACAAGTTTGACAATTCTGTTACACTTGTAAGCTGCTGAAGCAGCCCACATGTTCCTACATGCACAGGAAAGTGACCTCAGCCAAGAACAATGAAGATTCCACATTCATGAGATTCAAATCCTCAAACTTAACAGGCAAGACCCCATGAGGCTTGATGTATTAACATTGAATATATTGTTTTCAATAGAAGAGTAAAAGCACAACGTCAGCCTGATTGTTAGTGTCACTGGGCTTGGGCTTTAGGTATGCTGCTTCATGGCCTGAATTTGCAGGTCCTACAGGAGTGTCTGGCTGCTGAGCTTGGATTTTGGATCACTTGGATCACTTTCAGGTTTACCCTTCTTCAAAACTTCATTCAGTTGAAGGGGAATGAAGTAGCAGGCTTACTCAAATAAGCCAGATCTGTTACCAGGAACGAGGTACAGTGGACCCTGTAGCATCATTTGAACTCCATGGATGTGCTAGCTCCAGATATCAGTATATGTGTCATGAGGTGCAGAGACACATCTATTGGTGAACTGGACTCTTCAGCATAATCTCTGGCAATCCTGACTGGAGTTCTTTAGATTTCCCTTTTATGTCTACATGACAAAAGAGTAGGGAAACATCAGCAATATGGCCCTTGCAGCTGTCAGCGTGCCTGAGAAAGGTACATGCATATAGATATACACACATACACACACGCACACACACACACACGTATATTTTTAAACCATGACAGAATCAAGCGTGGGAGTTTGGGAATGATCTTACCTACCAGAATATATTCAAAGTTAAATGAGAGAATCACAGACGGTGTTATTTGCTTTATGTCTGCACCACTAATACTGTGCAGGGGTACTAAAATCATTGAAAATCTTGATCAGTATTGAATGAAGCACTTTTTTAAATTTTACTAAATTTTATTAAAAAAGGGGAATGTAGGAGAGGGAACAGAAAATTAACTATAAAAAAATTACATATCCACATCCCAAGAGGAAAATAGAGTATGAAGCATTAGAAGGTGAAAATAGGAGACAAAAAACACCTGGTAAAGTAACTATTTCATTTTTAACTGTCTAAACCAAAAATTTTATAAACATTTTAAATTAGTCCTCAAAATGCAGGGAGCTTAGCTGTAAAATTCCATCTGATCACCATTAGGCTTACAGAAGATTACAAAAGCCTGCTGATAATAGAGTTAAATTCAATTTCAGAGCACTGTGGTGAGGACACTGAAACTGCAACAAGCCAGTAGTGTCATTTGGGTGAAAAAGAGGGGATACTCTGAGTGCAAAAATAGAGAGTCAAGAGGATGCTGTTTACACTGTAATTGACTTTAAGGGTAATTTTTGTGATGTATTGTTCTTGGAGCTTAGATAAGGCATGAAAATAGAAAATCAATGGTATAATAAAGAAGAATTTCAGGACTGTGGTGGCTAAGGAGGAGGCCTTTGGATGTCTTACACGGTTACTGAAGACCTTTGTTTCACTTTGATTTTATTTTTTGACTTAGTTCTGAGCCAAACTCTGGGTAAGTGAGGTTTGCTGCACCTTCTCAAACTGATACACCATAGCTTAAATTTCCCCCCTTCATTTTCTTTTCAGTTTTGTGTTCATCATTTAATTAATTTCCGAAGTGCCCTGGGTATATGTGTTCAAAGTTAACTACATGGTTGTTACAGCAGTTGAAACCCACACTGAGTCAAGTCAGAAGAGAAAATTGTAAAGGAAAATATACTGAAGCTGGATGTCAGATGTTTCTGTCTTCTTTTCTCTCTAGCTCTTTTTATGCGCACAAACACCCATATGCACATGCACATATATTAATATATATAATATATGCAGATATTGATGGAATTCTATGAGTTGAAAGAGAGGGAAGATGTCTTTAAGGATCCATATCTCTCACAGCAGATTTATGTTATTATCACTGAAATGTGGCCTTCAGTCTTGAAACAGTTAAAAGAGTTCTACGGCCACAAAAGAAGAGATTTCTTCAGAATTATCTCCCGCCTCACATTTGCTCTTAGGCAAGCAGTTTAAAAAAGCCCAGTGATTGAGCCAGTGATCCAATTTGAAATGCAGAAATGATTAGAGCTGCTTGCCTCATTTCATATCGAAATTCTCTGATTTATGACAGGGCTGCAGCCAAGATCTATCTCCAAAGGGAATTAGTGTGCAAGTTTGCATATTTTTGTTATTTAGGTTTCTGATAGCAGCTGCTAGCTAGAAATACCGAACTGGGAGGTGGTGGTGCAGGGTTTTTCAGCCATTGGAGCAAAGAAAGATAAGAGCCTTATGTTTAGGACATTTAGACCCCTTGACCATCTCACCATACAGTAATTTTTAAACTTGGATTGCGGTAATACAGGAATCCAGTGGAATGGTTAATTGTAGTTGTGGAGAAAGGAATTACCAAAATTCTGTCTCCATGTTTTAACTAGGGGAATTTTAATGAGGCATAAAACTTCAATCATGCGACTGACCTGTGGGGCAGAGTGTAGAACATATAATGAAACAGAAATAGAATTCTGAAAAAAAATTATTACCTTATCTGGAATTTACATGAAGTGTTAACAGGAAATTATGCAGCAGTTATAAATGAAAAATACGGGATTTAATGTACTTATTAATAAAGATTTGTTACATACATGATACCAGTGTCCCAAATCTGCTGTCCGCAGCTGTCCCCAATTTCTTATTTCTCTGTCCTCAAATGCATTTAATGTCTTACTATTACTCTGGAAGCTAAGGCCAATATCCATTTAACACCAGTTTCTAAGACAAACGGAAACATCTTTGTGTAGGGGTCGAGGACTGAGGAGTTTCCCTTTTCTACAGCGTTGAGACACTCATAAAATTCAGTTTTTCATTTGGAATTCAGTAAATGTTTTCTTTGGATTTGTAAACCTTCTGTGATGAGGAGGGAAAAATAAGTACATGGTGGCTCTTAAAAAAAAAAAGGGGGGAAAATGCCCTCTCCATTGAATGAAAGATGAGTAACTGCTGAATTATGCTAGCGTTGCACTGAGCAAAGAAATCACACTGTGAAAGTTTATTACCTTAGCTACTGTCCGGCTCCATATGGAGTCATTATGGCCTAGAGTCTCAATAGTGCTCCTAAATTGACCTCACCATAATGCAGCTGTGCTCCCAGGTATTAAAACCCCTCTCATATTTCACTGAATATTCCCTTAGAGAACTAGGGTTATTGTAGTAAAAACTTAAAAATTTGATTACTTTGTTCTTTGACGGAGAATTCGAGTGAGAAGATCCTTCAGCCTGCACACAGAAATGTGCAAGTTATTTCTTTTAAATCAGTTCTTCTTGCACGCTTGTATTTTTGCATTCCTAGCCTTGTTATTTAATGATAATTCTGCTGATAGAGACAGTCATGTTTAGCTATGTTATGCAGCTACCTGATTGACCCACTTTCTTTGTGAAGTCACTGCAAGCATAGTACTGACCTTCAAATAACACCATACTGCACCTAAAAAAGCACCAACACTGGGGCTGAACTTCCTATCCCTCTCTGCAGACACTGGTGATGGGAGTTTACATTTAGCACATTTGAAACGACAGTTTAAAACATTGTGCACCTAATAAGTGTAGAGTTCTCAAAACAGGGACATAATGGAAAGGCAGGAAATAGAAATGAAGACAGCTTTCCTTGCAACGAATTCATCCACTTGCTTGGGACCATTATTCAAACAAAAGAGACAATGCAGTCAGTGAAATTGCTACCTGAAGAGAAGAACATGGTGAGGTCTATTTTTATATACGCATGTGTACATTAAGACAATCTATGGGTCTTTTAATTTTTTCAGTTTTCATAATAATAATAGTAAAGGATGGCATGTATTAGAGATTATTTGAAATGCAAAGATGGTATCCTTTTTTTTTTTTTTTTTTTTTTTTTTTTTTTCTTTTTTTTTCTTTTTTTTTCTAAACAGCAGAAATACAAAAGAATCAATCTTTGGACGAAGTCCGCCTTCTCTGTTCCCAGTAAAATTGAGCAAGCTCTCTTTCCTACTGCCTTCTTTCGTGATTTGATTGCAATGGATTCTGTGCCTGCTGTACTATGAGTTTCATGATTCTGTGAGAAAAGATGAATATAGCGCTATAAATCTCCCTTCTGAATGCTGTTTTAGCTTCTCTAAAGATACTGTAATCTAGTCTATCCATGCTGTTTGCAGAAAAGCAGGAATAGAGTTTTTGTTAGCCAGTGACTGAAGTTTTCAGAGCATGGACTCCATCTGTGGGCCTAAAGTTTCATATGGGCAATCACTGATGTATGTGTTTTTTTTTTTCCATTTTCATTTCTGCAGGCAGAAATGGAGATCTTTATGCAAAAATATGGTTCAACTTTGCTCAAATAAAGGGTTACGTTTAGAGTTCTTTTAGGAATTCCAGGGTATGGAGAAAGTGAGGATCAAGTTTGTCCAAGACTGTTGCATTAGTTGGCAGGGGATACATTTGGCCTAAGAGAAGCCCCTAAATAGCAAAGATGGAATGGGTCTTTTCTTAACATGATGCTGATGCAGGAATATAGAACATTTACATTATGAAGCAAGGGATATAAACTGGAAGCATGTATGGGTCTTTCTGAACAACAGGACAGCTTCTATCCTTCCTCAGAAAAATATAAATACTCATTGATATAAATAATCAGCCTTGCTTTTTTCTTTATTAAATTATTATGCTATTGATCATTTTAGTTTAAGCTTTACCATGGGCTGTCAAGTCTGATAATCTCCATGTATACAAAAGCCACTTCCACAAGATATTATTTTTTAAAGCATATTATTTTAATGATTTATCATAAATAATGATCTTCTGTATTGCTCTGATAGCCAGTAAAAGTTAAAATATTAAGTGTGCAGTATAGTTAACTTGGATAAGTGAAGCATTAAAGTAGATAGACATTAGCCAATATGAGGCATCAGAGGTAAAATCAAAAGGATCAAAATTAACAGAAGAGTCCTATTTAATTTCTTCCAACCCCTGTGGTTCTATTAAATGAAAGGTACTTTAAGTAAGTACCTTTCTGGACTGCACTAACATCTGCCCTTCTTGGAAAACAGATAGTTATGTTACTGGGAAATGCTGGCCCACAGTGGTTTGCAGGGAAGGAGCTATGTTTGTGTAATATTCTTACTAATTCATTCCCACGAGACTTACTCCTGGGCTAACTATTCTGAGCCCAGCAGTGTGAAGAGGTTAGCTGGGAAAGTCACGGTGGGAGCAGCAGAGCTCATGTGTTCATGGGCATCTGTATCACCCCCAAGAGAGGGGAGGACAAAGACATGTATGAAGCAAAGACAGGCAATAAAGGATAGTGACTTGGTTATCTAATAGCTATGGCTCTTCCAAATTACATACTTGGTTTTATAAATTGTATCCATTCTAACTAATTGGGTGCCTTCCCAAACCACATAGCAAATCACTCAAGTATGATTGATCTTGATTGTGTAAGTTTGGAAAAACAAGTCATTCTTAAAGAGGTTGAGCAACCCACTTAGATCTGGAGACATATCATCCCTCAATACCATTAATTGATAGTGGTCAAATCCCGTGTGCTTCATGTTTGTGCTGACTTCTGCGATGGCAGTCTCTTGGACAAGCCAGAGTTCTGTGATTTTACATGTATGTGTGTATGTTTGCATGAGCACAGACACACATGCCCATACGTGCACCACGCATACGCACATATTTTCTAGGAACCCTACTTTCAAGCCACTTCCTCAAAGAAAAATGGAAAAACAGTTTTAATTTCACAGGACTGACCAGGAGAGATAATGAAGTACTTTCAAAACTCTTTATGTGTGGAAGCCCTGGAGGCAAACCCCAGAGCTTTCTTGCTTTTAGCAACCAATTACTGAAAAAAAAAAAACAAACAGAAAGTTTCCCCAATTATGAAGTACACTAATGCAGCCTGCACAGACTCAATTTCACAAAGGGTAGTGGAAAGGCAGCATTCACATAATTAATGAGAAAATGCTGCATGTGTTCAGGCCTTCTGTTAATTGATTAAATGAGTCTATGTCTAAATCTGATTATAATCACACTGTGGCAGTACAATTGAGCGAGTGTGTAAGAGGTAAAGGGACTCTGTCTTCCTCTCTTAACGCGCTTAGATATGTGGATGCATCCTTCCTCCTGCTCCCCCTCCCCAGATTGTAAGGATAAAAACTGGGCTAACAGGAAAAGTAGCAAACTTCCCTATCGAAAGCTGGATAGCTTCCTCACAATTATTTGAACAGTCAGTCTTAGTTTAGTGTCTCGGTTCCTGGTTAATCCATCATTTGCACTTGTAAAATACAGCATGCTTTGTAGCATGCGCCAGTTTGATGCTCATTGTGGTTAACAAGTGCTGGTTAGTTTTCCCGCAGTGTTGTAATAAAACACAAAACCTACCATGTGCTTGTCATTTTTTTTAAAGAAGGCCACAGTGTTCCCTAAGGGTTGTGAGAGAAGTTCATCCCATTGAACTGGTCAGCAAGATATCATTAGCTCGTTGTGTACATGAAATCCGGAGGTTAGAGCACCAAGCGTCACAAGCCAGTTTCTTTACCTCCTTGAGCTGATCAGAGGATCAGAGTATCAAGGAAGGATTAGCACTGACTTGGGATTTGTGTGATTGGTTAATTTATTGCGGCGATGGCAGGCCTTTCATCTATGGCAACATTTAATCAGTACGGCCATGGAGGCTATTACGGGTTAGCTCTTTTCTCAAGTCAGCCAGGGCTGCACCATCAGCCCTATCACAATTCCCCTGAAATTTCCAAATTATCTGGAACAGGCTTTAGCCTCACAGTAATAAAAATTAGAAGAGATTCCTGATAGCGCTGGTGGAAAAGGCTTTCACTTGCACAGGGCAAATTATAAATAGTATGAACGTGCACTTTAAAAAAAAAAATTCTCCACCTCTTAAGAGATGTGCAGGACTTATCACCCCTGCTCTGATCCAAATCCTCGTGGTTGAAAATTTATATTAGATTTTATCAGTGAGGCCTAAGTCTAGAAAAATCAATGAAGGTTATCTTTTATGTTGCAGGAACTTGTGGAAATATTGATTTTCATTTTATAGTGAATTTGGAGCATGAGTTGGTAATCACTGCTGAGCTGACTACAATGTTTGCCTACTGTATCTTTTACTGAGTTTTGCTCAAGTATTTAAGATAGTATATTCCTGTTGATTTTACCATGTAGTTTGAAGTCAAATGTTTCTTAATACAAGTTGGTGCATCTCTTGTTATATAATGTAATCCTTCAGAGTAATGGTGATTAGCTAATGTCTGTTGAATGATTTCTGAATTTAATAGCGATGTTCAGAATGAGAGAGAGGGAGATTTCAGGACTCCACTCACATACCTTGCATCTCCTTTTTCCTTACCTGTCACTAAAACACTTAGTGAAACACAAAGTGGAAGAGAATATAATGAAAAATAAGTCAAAGCATGCTATAAGGTAAAATATCCATGTATAAAGAGAGTTTGGAACCTGAATAATGGCTAGTATAAATTATAGTTATTCAATCTATTAAGCATTAAGTCTTTCAGAACTAATGAAAGATAGAAAAACTGCTGCTGATGATAAATACCATGGCCACAGTTTATTAAATGAGTCTAGATCCTGCATCTTGGCCCTTAAAAATGCTTTGGCTAAGTAAAACAGTGATTCAGATAGTGATTGTAGAGCTTTTCTCATGTAATGCCCTTACTTGCTTGCTGTGGTTTTTATTTGTATAGAGCAAGTTCTCTTTCAATGCCATTTCTATTGGCAGTGTATCCCTGCAACTGATTTTTAAATGGATTAATTCTTCAAAAAGTCATTTGAATATTCAAGTAAATCTGTTCCTGCCAAATTTATGCCATTTTTTGTTTGGTTTTAGGTAACATATATATGATTGAGTTCTTTCAGACATGATATTGGAAAAGGAATTTAATACCTCCTTCACACAATCTAACTCTTGGGAAGTAAAATAAAACTTCCTGCTTTATGTGAGATAAAGCCTAACTGACCATGAGCATAAAAACAGGGATTCTTTCAGACAGTTGTTCACTGGTAAAGCAAATATTGTTTAAAATAGAAGGAAACCCAAAAATCATAGCTAGTTTTAAATAGATTTTGGAGTACGGGCTCTGCTCGTTTCCTCCTTCCCAAGTCCTTTGGACAGAACCTGTTGTTCCCTGAGTACAGAAAGCAAAATGGTAGCAAGTACTTTGCCTGAGCAACATTTTCAGCAACCTTTTTACATCCTCAACTAAGGATGTAAATCTCTAACTCAAGGGATGTTATTTTTTGAAACATCGGTGCAAAGAAAGGCTGTTCTTCTGGGAGAGAAACAGTGAAGCTTTTTGCAAAGTTCACACCCTCCAGTGCAGTTGAAAACATGATGCTTCAGTGTCCCTGAGCCTGATCTCTAAACACAAGGTCCGTCTTAGCTGCAGCAAACTGACAGGAAAATGTGTATGAATGTATCTACCTGGGACTCCTTCCGGTTGGACCACTTGCAGCACGATGCTGGGGAACATACAAGGATGCACAGATCCATAAAATTCTGGTAGCTGCAGTGAACTCTGTGTCACTGCATTTATATGATGCTGGCATCCTTCCCGAAGTTAATTGTACTGTATTATGCTTCTAATGCTGTCATTATTTTGGTATCCTAACTTTTAGTGTATTTGTTGAGTACTGTAGTTGGTATGTCTGCCTTGGTTCTATCCATTTGCCTCCAATCACAGCCTGTTGATATATTACACAGAAATGTTATGGATTTATAAACATGAGCAATGGTGTGTCACTGATTTCAGGAGAGCAATATTGTGTCCACTTTATGGTTTTCCATGTGGTGATTAAGCTGATTGCTATTCCTTCAGCTGGAAATCGTTTTCAGGGGAAAAAAAAAAAAAAGTAATGGATTGAATTCTTTACTTTCTGGTCATGTTGTTTGTATGTACTGTGGATAATGATGGTGTATGCAAATGAAATCAAGGGAGGCTTTCCTGTCTGTAATGTTATCTTTTATAGAGTACAATGAAATACAAAATGGTTTTGGTTTTTCGTATTTTATTTATTTTTTCTTCCTCTAGGTAAACATTTACATGATCTAAAGCGTGTAATCTTTGAGCTTCACCCCACAGATATTCCTGCTGAGTATTATACTTCTTACTGTACTCCTCTGGTATTTTGAGCTGAAGTAGTGCTGGAATAAACACTTGAAAGGTTCAGCCTTAACGTGTAAGGGGGAGTAGGGGGAAGCATTTGGGGTTTTTTTTCTTTTTCTTTAAATTCAAACTGAAATGACTAACATCATAAAATCTTTGACAGTGAGGAAACTACAAAGAAAGTATGACCTGAAAAGACTGAGTTAAATTTTGTTATCTGACACACAGGTGCAATTCTTTTTGACGTCAATGGGAATATTGTCTGTGTTGCTGAGAATAAAATATGACCCATTGTCTATTTGCTTGTCTATTGTGGAACTACAGATGAGCCTGCATAACTGAGCAGATATGCCTGGACAGCTTTGATTGCTTTGTTAACTGTTACTCTTGAGCCTGGCATTTGCATGAAATATAGTATTCTATTTTGCACACTTTAAGCCAGTAATGAGTTTAAAGAAAACATTTAAAGGATTCATAACACAATTAACCAGGATTTGGAACATTTTGCTGTATTCTCTATTTTATTAGCATTATTGATCTAAAGAAAAAAGGAGCATTTGGGTATTTTTCCCAAAATCAAGTAATATTTTTCAAAAATATATATTCTTTTCAAACTACCAAAATTGGAAAGACTATTTTTTCATTACTGAATAATATATATGTCCATGAAGTTTTCTTTTAATGGCTTATAGATTCCAGTAGTGCACCTCTTTTTTAGGATTCTTCTCTGCTACCATTAGTTAAACACCAGTAAGAGACTGCAAAGTGATTACATATGGCAGTCATCTGAGACATTGCTACTGTTAGAAATAAACCTTGCTTAGCTGATTTTCAAAGTAGTAATTTCCAAGTTTGGCACTTAGTTATAGCTTTACTGTAAGCTTTCATTTGTTAGGCTTTAGGAAGCATTTTAGATTAAGATTGAAGAAATGGAGATTTGCAGTCAGATGATGAGATTCCTGTGTGCTGGATTCCTGAGGTTTACTGAGCAATTTATAGTACCAGAACAGAATCTCCCCCCAAGGATGGCCTCACCATTACAAACCCTCCGTGCGGGTCGTTACAACCTCTTCTTGTTGAATACTTTTCAGAAACCCCGTTATCTGCTGTAAGCCCCATGACTCTTTTTGTGCCTTGCCAAGGAGGTCAAATACCCAGAAGAAAGGCGGGCTTCTCTGGTGAATATGTAGTGGGGTTCCTCCAAGTCTTTAAAGGTTCTTCAAGGAAGACAACATTTGACCCTGGTTTACCCCCAAGAAATCAAGTAATTGACCTGGACAAATAAATCACATATAAATAATCTTTTCCTTTCACAATATTTATATACATTTATAGTATAGCTGAAAGAGCTGGGGTACATATCTACCTCTAAGAGTTATTACTACAAATCAGCCAGTTAATAGACAAGTTAGGCAGACACATCATTTAAAGATAATATGGAAATGAGAGAGCATGTGGGGGATAAAAAGCCCACACAAAAAAATTAGTAATGTTGTAACACGTGGTTTTTTTAAGAAAATTCTTACTTGAATAATATAGTGGAAAACTGGGATCGTAGTATGTCACTAGAGTTAATGAAGAATTGCTTATATGTGTAGTACGATGACTAGCCAGTACATTTCTAGATTATTTCAGACATATTCCTGGGAAATAAGCCAACACTGATAAATAGGCTTGATGTTTGGAAAGCTTCTAGGATGAATCTAGTGATCATAGTATTGTAAATATGAAATTAACTCTAGAAAATGTAGTCTATTTGACTTTATAAAAAAAAATTGGAAAAAATGCAAAAAGTTACTTTGAATCCTGTATATCAAATTAGTTACAAAAAATGGGATGTATTTCAGGAGTTGAATAGTACAAATGGAACATATCCTGAGTCAAAAGAGCTAATTGAATTTATTCTCTGGTGAACGTTTTCTTCCTTACTTTTATTCCAGCACCATCTTTACATGTTTTGTGTACCTCGCTCATCATGATCCAAAACGTCAAGTTGGATTGAGTCATTAAATTAATCCTAAAAAATTTGGATCAGACCAGAGGTGTGCTTTTTACCCCGTGCCAGTAGTCTGTCCTTCAGTTTGTGTACTGTGCAGGCAAGGTCTGTGAGCTTTTATTGAAACATAGGTGTTTATTAAGAAGGAAAAAGAAAGCTTGTTCACTTTAATGGGTTCAGCTTTCTGAAATTAAGAATAGCACATATTAAGACTTCTACCTTCTAACATATGTACACTGACATACATATTTATAAAAATCTAGTTTCTTTTTTTCTTTAAACCAGTCCTTTTCTCAAAGTTTGAAACAATTCTAAAGCAAACTTAAAAATCTTAGTGATTCCTTTTAATGGAGTGTTGTAATACTGATATTTCACTAGTCTTAAAATACTCAGCTTGGGTATTCTTCAATTTCAGTTGTAAGTGGCATCTTTCATGTACTGGAAGTTTGATAACCTTCAATTTAACATGGGCACTATTTCAAAAAGATCTTAAGATAATTTATACACTACTTCAGTCACTCCCAATTTATATGGGCTTTTAAATGTAAATTTTAATTTTATAAAGAAAAGTATGTTATTTATTAATTTGTTCAAGTTACATGTATGCTACTCAGTTCTGCAAAAGTGTCCAAGTAATGATAATGACCTTTTAACTTTATGTTGAATTGACTGAAGTGAATGCCGTAGAATATCAGTTGGATGATTCTCTTTTAGTAACAATCAATTGATATGGCGCATATTGTCTCAAATGACATACTTGGGAATGTCATAAAGAGTATAATTCTGCCTAGTACTGAAGAGTCTCTATTAATTACATGGTAGGCACAAAGTAAAAAAAAAAAAAATCAATAAAATTGATGTCCATGAGCCATGTCCTGCTTCCTTCACTTTAAATATGACAAAATTTCTGTGGCTTCCATTGTTTTCAGCAATGAAATGTGGGAGGCTTTACAAATGCAGAGAATTTCACTTTGTCATGACACTGCTACACAGATGTTATAATGAAACTGTCCCTAATATTCAGGTAGACAGAAGTATAAATTTGATTGTAAAATCATCTGCTACTTTCATAGAAACTAGTTTTCTCATTTGTCTGAATTTTCTAGCATTTAAGAGAGATTTCAAGTCAAATACCTGCCTATTAATTTTCAAAGCACTGTGGTTAATATATTATTTTTTTAAAATCGTTGGCAGTCTTCTGTGGAGTACTTGAGAAATAGAAGCTTTAAAAGGCATTTTAGAAGTAGCCTGTTTATAACGCACTGTAGAGAAATAATTCCTCTAAAAAATATGCTATTTACAGTCAAATCATTTCATAACTAAAAGAAAAAGCAGTAGTGTGATTTACTAGGAAGCATTCCATTCCTGTTGTCAAGGTTTTAATCAAAATCCCAGGCCTTGTGGAGTAATCTAGGGATTTTCTGTTGTGTTTTATTAGTTGTTTTTTGAACTACAATCGCGGTAATGAGCAAGACACAAAACTCGGCTGTCCATACAAAACTACCATCTATCGCAGTTCTTTCAGTCTCAAATAGGGTAACCGGAGCATAACTACTGTGAAGCAATACAATTATGAATTTCTTGAGGGGGAGAAAGGAGAGATAAGTGCGCAGAAGTCAGCTAACACTGATGCATGGGTGGCTACAGCATGCAAAGGGTTAACAAGATTTTCATTTTAGATAGTTGCCGTAGTAACAATCAGAGAGCTCAGGCTGTATCTTTTCTATTTGTGGGGAATGTTTAGATTTACACAGTAGCTCAGCTTATTATACATCTGCCTTGATTGCTGGATAAGGTTCGTTGATTAAAAACAGAATAAGATGCATTTTTATAATACTAAGGGAACCCGCTGCCCCTGCCCCCACCTCCCATCATTCTTTGTCCAGATCCCTCTCTGCTGTCCCAGCACTCGCCCGCTGCTCAAGGTGTGGCTGTAAATCAAGTTTCACTTGAACTTTCAAGGAGCACAGGCCGGTGTCGCCAGCACTGTATGTGGCGGCAGTGCTTCCTCCTGAGCATCCTTGTGCCCCTTTGGAACATAAAGCCATGCCACAGCGAGGGCTGGATTCGAGTGTTGCTTCTTTTGTTTGATGTCACAGCTGGTGTTCACTTGCTCACCATCCACAGCTTAGCAAAAGAAAGTTTGATCAAAGGTCACTTCCATGGCGGAGGAGCGAAAAGGCAGATTTTCAAGTATTCATCACCCAACTGTTCCCCCTGGGATTGGCAGGAGCTTTCAGAGGCTCATGGGCTCTGCAGTTGTGGGCACCTCTCTCCAATGTGCAAATGGGGTCTGAGGTTGTGAAAATCATTTCCTATTTATTTCCTATTCATTTCCTCCCCTTAAAAGCTGAAGGCTTGTGAGAGTTGAAGTGGGTACTGAGTGTGCAGAGGCTGCAGCGACTCTCGAGCCAGGCGGCTGCCACCCAGACTGATGCCCCGTGCTGGCGGTGGCCTCACACCTCACTTGGAGGCCCATATCTTCTGGGAGCAGGGAGAAACCCTGCTCAGTTGGGATGCCAGGTTTAAGCCTGCCTTGAACAGCTGCTGCCAATTAGTGCCAAGTGATATGTGGTAGTTGTTTGAAACAGACAGTGTGGCTGGAGTACTGTAGTGTTTTAATGCCAGTTTCTGTGATAAGAGGAAGAGAAGTTCTAGTACAAAGCTTTACTAACTTCTGCAGTTTGATAGCCAGGACTTCTCCAATTCTGCCAATTCCTAAAGCTTTTGCTCTTTTAGAGCTCTTAATTTTTCATATTGCTAGTGATGTTTGTGGTGTTAGGTTGCTTTCTTGGCTCCATAACAGATGCACTGAAGAGGGGCTTGCTTTCCCTTTTACTGACTTCATTGGGATGTTGAAGTGTTTGGAGCATTTGGAATCTGGTGCCTTTTTTTTTTTTTTTCCCCTCAGCTATCTGAAAACTGATTTGAAAATTTTACTGCAAGTAGAAGGGATTCAATTTGATTTACTTTGAATCAGGAAAGGACTTCAAGGAAAAATTACCTTTTGGAATTAAAAAAAAAGTGTGGATCTGGTCTGAGCCAACAGTAGAAGAGTTTTCTAATCACTTAAATTCAGTCCACAGTGAGGTGCTACCCAGTGTGATTCTTACTACAGCTCTGAATTTCATGTGATAGAAGAAAAAAAAAAAAGAAAAAAAAACAAAACCCTGACTCCTGTGACCTGGGCGCAAATTTGATCTTTTTGATGCTCCCTACTTTTGAAGGTCAGCTCCCTTCCGCTTGTGAACATCTCCCTGGATTTGTGATCCCAAACAGAGGCTTTACAGCTCCCAAAGGCTCCTATTAGAGAACATGGATCGGCAGCACAACCTGTGTATATCCGTCAGCACGAGAAATTGATAATGGATATTCATAGTCAAATTCTTGCTGCAAAGAATTTAAAGAAAAATCAATTTATTTCTTTCTGAGAAAAAGATCCTTTAAATAAGCTTGCCAGGCTGACAGCTTCTTATTCCAAGTGATAGTTTCAGTTCCCTAAAATAAGTTAAAATAGGAGGGGTTTGGGCTTCATTCATTGTTATTTTCAAGTTATAACACTAGGTCCCTACCTCCGTTATAGCCCTTCTTTTATGTGCAAATGTTTCATAAGTATCTGAATTAATTTTCCAAGTAAAACATATTTTTGTGGAACTGTTTTTAGTCAGAGGAAGTCTTTTACTGTTACACACAGCTTCATTGTGTTCAGAATGAAACCCCTGAAAACAGTATTCCTACACTACTTCTTTGTTTCCAGATTTTAAGATCTATTATGCATAGTGCAGTCCGTAATCATAATTATGCATTCATGATGATGTTTGTACTGGCTTAGCTCAGGAATAGTGTGAGAAAGCTAATCTTGAAGCTACAGGCTGTTTTCCTGCACTTAAGATTCTGATCTGAGTTGTTTGTTGAGTCTTACTGGAACCAGAGGCCTTTCCTCACCAGTCCCGCTGCTGGACTCTCCATCTTTATCTCCAGCCCCAGTGAAGGACCTTCACCCATACTTTGAAAACTTCTTTTTTTCATGGAAACTTGCATAGTTGCAGTTCTTCCTCATGCTGCATATAACCAGGACACAGAAGCAATTTAAATGAGAGCTGCATTACACAACTATATCGTACAAGCTACAAAAAATGAGGATCCTTTTAATCTGTCACTGGGCATTTTAGGAACTTCATTTTTATGTGAGAATAGCAGAAAAAAAAAGAAAAAAAAAAGAAAAATCCTCATGCTTTTAAGGCAGTGGAGGAAAAATGGCCTGATTATGTGTAACACATTCTTCAGCTGGAATAAACCAACTGCTTTCTAGGTAAAGGTGCTGCTCTGCTCAGTTCATCTTCTTGGTCCAAGACTTCTGATAAAGAAATGTAAGCACCATTAATACATAATTCAGATCTGTGAAGGATCATATTGATTAAAAAGCACAGAATTTTTAAATTCATTTTCTCTGAAATTCCCATGTTAATCAGTTACTCAATACCATTGTTATTTATTTAAAAATCTATAAAGAGTTTGATGGAATTGAAGAAAAATTAAACCCCCTAAAATACTGCATAGTCATATGTTAATTTCTACTGAACTAATTTTCTTGTGAAGCCTATTTTAATATTTGGAGGGGTTTTTTCACTGATCGTATTTGGGAAGGGGGTTTCAGTGGAATAAAAACACTTGAAATTTTTACATGAAAACACTGTGTCTTTTTCTGAAAGTTTAACTAGCTAAAGGAAATTTTACAACATTCTATCTTTGATATACTAGCAAAAAGAAATTATACTGTGAAGAGAGAATACGAAAAAATTCCAGTTATTTGCAAACTTCTCCATCAGTATTTTATATATATGTAAAAGTAATTCCTTTCCTCATTACTTGTAGACAAGAAAGCATAGAGTAACATTGAAAATCACTAGTGGAACCATGTTCCAGTTTATTTTTACATGAGCAGTCAAGAATCATGCATAATGCAACAGCATACCAACCAGCAACACAGAGGAATTAGTTTAACTTGTTTTTTACAGACACAAGAGCTGATTTTAAAGGCATCCTAAGAAGACTGTCCTTGATTTTACATTATCCTGGGTGGGTGTTTCAGTTTCTTCCATTTACTCACTGGGTGAAAAATATCCTAGTGTCTTCTTAATAGTGATGGAATTTTCTACACGAAGCTGTAAGGAGGAATTAGGTTTTACCCAATAATTATATATTAAATCAGTGTTAAAATACAGTTGTAATCAAATCCTTTCAGATCCCAAAGCCGCACATTTGATACAGTACATTGGAAGGTCAGAATACTTAGCTGAGTATACACCCCTTGAGACTCAACAGATGTACAGATACGTGGCCTAATCCTAAAAACACATTCATAAGTCTGGAAGAGCAGAATTGAGCCTTAATTCTCTAAAAGACTGCCACAATGTTGTGTGGTCCTTTCATCCAAATTAGAATGATTCATTACGTCTAGTCCATTAGCACCATCAGGGATAGGTGTGGGCCATAAAATCTGCATTAGGATTTCTAAATATGTCAAGGATAATCTTAAAATGAGATAAGCTAGGGTGTTTTAACTGAACTAAAAATAATTAATCAAAGTCATACGTGTAGACTCCTGGTTGTTGAATCATGCATTAAACTTCTACCTCAAATGATTATGCTGTCTTAACAAATATAAAACTTGGGCAGAGGACTGTATATTAGATTTATACTGTCACTTGAAAGTACCAAGTTTCCTATTGGTAAAGCTATATATAAAAATATGTAGTAAAAACATGCATAAAAATCTTTGCAAATTGCTAAGAAAAGCCCAGAAGATTTTTAAATATTTTATTCACCAATTCTATTTCAGAAAGGTAGGAATTCATATATAATATTATTTTTACGTTCAGTGGGTGTACCACTGAAGTTCAAGTATTGTTTCATGCATCATCAAGAGAATTACACTATAATGCCTACACCTTTGACTACAATACCTTTGTATTAAATATGTGTTTCATAAATGTCTCAAAATATTCGTTGGAAATATAATCCTAATAGAGCTGCACTGGATTATACAGTTAAAATATTGGACAAGCTTATACAGAGAACTCTTTATTTTCTACTTTTTTGGTTTAGGGAAGAAAAGGTTGAACTTAAAAAATACTGTCTTTTACTGCTGCTAAAGCATGATTTTTTTCTTATTCATCTTTCATCCACCTTTCTAAAGTAATATACACAACATGTGTTTGTAGTTCCAGACAAAGTAATAATAATATATAATAAGCAGAACCTATAACTACTAACTATTCTGTAGTTCTGTGCAGTGGACTTTTATAGAAGGCTTTATGCATATCCTGTTTTCTTTTTATATTTTTGACGGATTCCTTAGATAAAAATAAGTACATATGATACATGAAATTTGTACTCCTGGAGATGATGGCTGAAGTCATCCATTACAGGGTAAGAAAAATACAACTGAGAAAAAAAATCCAAAATTATTGCAAACCAGAAATTATTCATTACCATGCTGTAACTAAGCTGTGGATACAGCAGTCATTGTAAATAGCTGGACAGTGAGACCAGGCAGCATTTATCCGTATGGAATATAAATGCCTTTGTGTCTTCTATAAAAACGTCTGTGTTCCCTCGATCGTTTGGAATATCTCGTCATGTTGTGTACCCCAGGCCCAAATGATCTTTCACAAAGTAAGAGAGCAAGTTTCGGACAGTTAACAGGTCTTGAAGTTTAATCTCAGAGTGTAGTACCTCAACCCATGCAGTGCAAACTCCATGTGTGCAGAATTGCAGCTATCACACTGAGCAGAGTATTCGTCTCTTTAACATTAAAAATGTTTAGCAAAATGAAACAACATACATTCAAGCAAGTGCATTTGTAAAATATTTACTGGCAAATATCAGCATGGTTTCAGTAGAAAGAGAGACCTAATTCTTAGAGTAGACAGTAATTTACAACAGGGAGGTTAATGCAGTAGGAAGAATGCACTGATAATTCTGTGTGAAAGTGAGTAAGCAGCATTGAATTATATCTTGTCTAAAGATAAGTTATATATAGTGTGATTTCATCGGTACAGGTGCATGTCATTTCTGAAATAGTATTATCCAAAGTATTCAACTTCAACTTAAAGCGGAAAGGTTCAACACCCACCGCAGACACCTGAGTGCTAAAGACACAATGACAGTGGGCATGCTACCTGTAGGTATCAGTATAGCACAGCAGGGATGATCTATATAGTGTTGTCAAGTTTCAGAATACCCTAATCATAGTTATGCTAATCACAGCATTGACTAGGAATGTGGTTTCCTGGTGCTGGTCTTTGTGTAATACAGACATATATACATATACATACATACATATACACATACACATACATATACATACACAGATACTGCGTTCCCAAAGAATGAAACAAACAGGACAGAAAGAAATGAGAGTAATGCAATGAAAAAACTGAAGAGAGTGATGGCAAAATACACTGCTGTCCATCCCATGGTCTTTGGGGAAGGGAGTAAATTTTCTAGACATAGCCAGGTATATACAAAATGGAAAAAGGAGAAAGGTGGGCTGACAGGGGAGGAGTAGCTGCAGAATGAAGTCAGATGAAAAAACTTCATAGAAGGGAAGGGCAGGAGTATAAAGCTCAATAGCTTTGGGTGGTAGTGGTAGGGGAAGTTTATTGGGTGTTCAGAGGTTCAGTTTCCAGCTTTTCAATTCCTATCAATTGGTTGTCACCTTCTCCAGGCCCCATGTCAAGCAGCCAGAAGGAATCACCAGCACTCTCAGCTAGGACCAGGTGCTCCAGAATCTGGATTAATTATTTTGAATCTTCCTAGTTCTGGGGAAGAGTTTGAAGATGGGTTCCAAGGGTACCCTGGATTAAGTAGAACGAGCTAAAGCTGCTTTCAACAGCAATTATTTTGTACCTAAATTGCAATGAGATTTGATTTATGTTTACTTTATAGATTTGAAAAATATGCATTCTAGCTAGGTAGCATGAAACTATCTCAAAATTTAACATACATTTAATTAGCATTAGGGACATTTGTCAGCAGGCATATTTGATATTAGTAAAAAATTTGGAATCGTATTGAAGACATGACAAGTGTTGGAAAATATTAACAGACCTACAGTGTATTTTTTTTTAAGTGTTTTCTTTGATCTGCTTTAGGTTTGTGGATATATAGTGAAATGTATGTTCGATTTTGTCACTTGACAAGTGATGATCTCTTGGGGTAAACAGCAGGGTTTCTCAGTTGCAGGAAATCCCAGCTGTCTTTTGGGATTCCATCTGTGTACTTCCCCCCCCTTTTTTGTGTTTAAAACACTTGAAGTCTTTAGTTTGACCACAGCCTCTTCAAATTCTTTTTCTTCTACTATCACCAAAAACCCCAAACTTGCACCCCTGAAGAGATTAGTCTCATAAATGGAATCCCAGTGTAAATAGCAAAATGTAATGAACTGCAGACTAGGAATGAGCCAGTTGTTTCTCACCCAGCCAGTCCACAGGTGCTGCACTGCCATGTTACAACTAGCACTACATAACAAGCATACAGAATCCAGAATCCTGGGCAGAAGAGACATGAGGACTTTTTTCCTTCCACCTTTTCAAGATACTTGGAAGTAACACTGACCCCTCTTTCTTTTCACCATCATGGCCCACCACAAGCAAAAATTTGTCTATCTTCTTTCTTCCAGTTTGTGCCTGGTTTTACATCTGTGCAGGTAAACAGCTCTTCATATAGACATAAGGCAGGCATCTGATGGATGATACTTGAACACTCGTCTGAAACACTGGATCCCATAAAGTTGTAAAGCAGTAACTAAAACAGTTACCCAGGCTGTCTGCAGATTTAGGTGAAATTAACTGCATTACCTTTGTATCATTTTTCAAACAAGGACTAAGGATTGCAAATTTTCTCTTGCGTTTAGTTTAGGAGTGAAGATCTCACTGCTAGACATTGCAAGGGTTGTGAAAACTGAAATCTTGGTACAATTATACAATTCCAGAGTAGGTGTTTGTAGGCTGGAGACTGCAGTGTCTTTGTGACTTTGTTTCATTTGGTGATGGTTGTCATACAACATGAAACCATGGCACTGAAAACCTCCTGACATTTCCAGTCTCATATGAATGGAGATGAGTTGCCTCAGCATGTCTAGCAAAGAAAGCCTTGGCATTATGAAGTGCTGCCGCAGGCCTTGACTGGCTGAGTTTCCAGAGAAGTCCTTGAGATAAATTTTCTTCCAAAACTCAATCATCTTTGGAAAAAGATTAGAGTTTTCAAGGAAGCTACAGAGATTGAGAGGTGATCCAACTGATTGAACACAAATTGAACAACAAAAATGAGGGTCTATGTATGTCCAGTGGGCTGTTTGGGTGGGCTTGTCTTAGGGTTTGATAGATTTGTAATCAGCTATATGATAAAGAAATACACTGTGGCAGTCAGTGCAAGTGTGATGTGATAAAGTGGACTTACCACACTTCTTGTTCAAAAACATCTTAAAAAATTTTTAATTAATTAGGGATAGTTTGAGACTTACACAAATCTCTGCTATTTCTCGCTCCAGAATGACTTCTTAGGTGACCTTCCCAACTGAACTGATTTGATAAGCTCTTTTGCTGTCTTGAGTATGGTGATCACCAAAGATGAACTTAACCTCTGGAGAGGGGATGTTCTGCAGTTTCAGCATGTCAGAAGATATGTCAACCCTGTGACAATCAAATAGAATTTAAATTGAATTTCAAAGTAGGAATCTCTGTCAGTGTATTAACTGGTGTTTTACTGTCCCAGACTCATAGTTGAAGGTACCTGAGGTATAGTTACAGCTCTCCTCCCAGTACAGTCTTTTTAGTCGTCTATATAAAGTAACTCTGCACAGGGAGGCATGAGGACTTTCTCCAAGGGCACAAAGACATTTTGGTAATCTTCTGTATCTTTCATGGGAACTCAGGCTCTTTGGAAGATTAAGAATGAAAATCTGTTTGTGGGAATGAAAATACAATTAGAAGCAGAAGCTCTTGAGTATCCTCAGTCATCATGTTTTCTCTGTTTTGGTGAGAGTACTTTAAGGAAGTAGTTTTGACATTATAGAGCCCTGTATTGATGAAAGAGAAAAAATTTAAAAAAAGGTACAGATAGAAATGTAGTGATTTTTCAATGAAAAGTGCATCTCCTTAAATAATGTTTTTGTAACACCATTCCTGGGACAGAATGGTCATGTGACAGCAACTTACTGTCAGCAACTTAGCTCAGTATCTATTTCTTGCTCTGGCACTTGGAACTTCTTGGAAACAGCCAGCAACAATCAGGCATTTGAGAATTTCATAGGTTTAAACCAACTTGCTCATACCATATTTCTCTTCAACATGGGGGTTTCCTCAGGTTTTTGCCAAGCCACACACATCATATGTTAGAAATCTTTGAAGGAACAAGCCCATCTAATGCTACTTGTCAGCACTGATTCTTTTTAGCCAGAGAGCAAAACTATTTTGGCCTGCTGTGATGGCTATTTTTATCTCCATTAACCTCTTGACTGGATATAAACATTTATGGAGGGTTACCTCCCTTGTTTGTCCAGTTGCTTCAAAGGTTAGTGAAAAGGGAATGCCTGCCTGACCTCTTTTATCCTCATTAGCTGATTCTAATTATTCCCTGAGAGATCACAGTTTTGACCCTGTTTGTCCTTGTCAAATTTGTCTAGTTATGGCATGAAGACATTAGCAGAAATTGTATTTTCAGGTAAAAATTACTCAAATGTAGAATACACACTTATCTAGTGTAGAGCAGTGAACAATACTGTGGTTCTGTAATATGCTCCCATTTCCAAAATTGAGGTTACTTCTCTATGGCCTCATCTTGTGGACACCTGTGTTAGCAGATCCCTATGATTGTACTTAAGCAGTAGGCAGAATGTTTTGTAAGCTTCTCAGTAGTTTGTAGCAGTTCTTTTGGAGGAAGCAATAAAATTTTGTTTGGTTTTTGAAGTCTTAATTTTTATGCACCTTTAATATTGTTACTCCTGTGTCAAGAAAGCTTTTTTTGTAAAGGTACCTTTCTTAAGCTAGAGAGATTCCTAAAAGCACTGTTAAAAAGATAGAATAAAGTAGCTAACACCTACCACCACCATTTTAAGAACGACCGGCTAAGTACAACAAATACATCTTCTGAATTACAGGATGATTTTCGTAGCACACTCTGAGAGTCAGATCATGAGCATACTTTACTTGAAGTGGAATGGTGTCCTAAAGGTAAAGAGGTGTCAGGAAGGATATGTCACCCCTTCTGTGTCAAGCCAAGAAAGCCCTTTTCCATGTTTCTCAGTGGATCTTGTCTGTGATTCTATGGTTGCGGTGAAGGAGCTGGCAGGTCTCAATTAGGTATCCTAGATAGACAGGTTCCAGGCTTCACAGGTTAACCAGTAACCAGTGCCTTAAATCCCACAGACACTTAGTGCAGATTAAAAAGCACTGGTGTAATGCGCTCAAAGCGCAGTATCCTGCTTTACAAGCGGGTTGCCGCGTTCTGCACCAGCTTCAGCTTTCAAATGGATTTAAAATGTAGCCTCAGGTATAGCGCATTGCAGTAGTCTAATCTTGAGGTGATAAAGGCATGACTGATTTAACCATAGCTTCTTGTTATCTTGGACTGGGGTCTTTTCATTTTAACCATTTTAGGGAACTGTCCTTTCCTGAATCAGCAAGCTCACTTCAATTCTTACTATGTAATAAGGCACAACAAGAGCATGCCTTTGTCAGTGGTGAACACCTCCTGTGAATGTGTGAGCCTCACAGGATGCCAGTCCCCAAGAACTGCTGCGGTGGTCCTGACTCGTCTTGCAGCTCACACAATATGTCTGTGAGGTACTTCAAAGAAAACCCATTGCCTGTCTCACTTATTGGAGCTGCCAAGCTTCATAAGCAGCCAGGGCCTTGTGAACTTTTGCTTTCATATTAAAAGAAGTTTATTTACATATCTGCGCAGCTTGGGAGCAGAGCTATGGGAGAATGGGAAATTCTTTTTGAGGTGTCAACCAGCTCTTGTGGGCTAGCAGAGCTGTGAGACAAAACACCCTGTTCCTCCTCCAGCCTATCTCTGGTGCCTAGAGACCACTCACAGCTGCTGAACTGATTGCAAGTTTTACTGACAAGCTGACCTGGAAACTGACTTAGTGATCTCCATGGAGTTCTTTAAGTTCCAAAAAAGCCCTGTAAGTGGGGGACAGCAGATCAGATTCACATCCTGACTGCTGGTGCTCAGTCTACCTGCTGCTGCTGCTGCTGCTTCACCTCAGAAGGGATGAGGCACCAGCCTCTTGTTGTCTAGAAGAAACAGGCAGTGGGCTGGGACTAAGCCTACCACTTACTAAAGGAAAAATTAATCTCCATGAGAAGTCAAAGGGTATCTCAGCATCTCATTTCTTCCTCAGCAGTATGTGGTTAAGTATAATCTTTTCCCAGGACATATTATTTATCCTGTCTATGTAGATAACAAACTATTGCCCAGCACAAGATCCTGATGTTATTTGAGGCCTTTTGATACCACCTTAATGCAAATAATACCTTTACAGATGGGAGAGACACAATGGGATGTCAGATGTCTAGGAAGAAGAAAACTAGAAATGGGAATTAGATCCTGTGAAAATTAAATAGATGATCCCTTCTGCACTTTAAAAATAGAATTTTGGTTTTCTTTTGTTTTTTTAACTTGGCCTCCAACTTAAAAAATAAATACTTGTTTGAATGTCTAATCATTTATGGTATACTTGGAAAAGTCCACTATCTGGATAATATTGCACTGTCTTTTAATCGTACTTGGGATTACCAGCAACTGAGAGTACATATAAGCAAAAAAAATATGATAAAGACTTGACTGAAAAGGCAGTTGAAGAAATGCAGTATTTGGTAGGAACACATACTTGTCTTCCTCTTCATTATTGCTGTGAAGGCATGGTTGATAACATTCATACTAAAGTTTGTATTTATATGGGTATGATTCTCAGCTGTGTGAAGAATCACCACTCTTCCTTGTTTCCATAGCAGCATTTGCACTGTTTTGGTGTAACTGTCACTGAAGTCCAGACTTTTCTATAATAAATGATAGAGATAATATTTTGATTACCTTTCATCTCATCTCTTGCAGATCTTTTTCAGTTCATTTATTTACATCATTTTCTGTGCAGTCCATATGTGAATACTTTGCACTGATTTCATACTTGGTAATATCAGGCTTCTTGAGAATTTATATATGAACTTAACCAAATTAAAAAAAAAAAAGGTATCTTGTTTACTTGCCAATTAGAAATTGGAATTTAAATTCATACTTCAAATGCATTCAGTTGGGTTGACGCTCATAAGACTTCATAGAAGCAAACACAATTTCTTCAGCATCCTGTAGGAAAAGCAGTTCTAGGAATTGAGATGTTGCATTTCTGTGGTTGCAGTATTTTTACACTATGTAGGTATATTGTTGCTAGCTGTTACAGTTCTTTTTACTGATTTAATTTCTCATTTATATCTGTTTTTTCCAACACTTCTAGAAGATGAATGATGTCATGGACAGCATATAGGAGTGTGACTTACACATAAACATATGAAAAATGCAAAATATAAAATGCAAATTAAGCAAGAAATACTATATTTGCTAAAACAGTTTTAAAGCATAAACAGATCAAAAGAAGAAAATATGAAGAGCTGTGACATTCAATATGCCTTATTTGATCATCATTATTAAAATATTGATGTATCAAATTATATTAGTATGTATTATAAAAGATTAACAATCTTATATCACTAAAATATTTAAAATAGTGTCTTATTTTTAATAAATATTTTTTGCATATTTTGGGAATGCAATATGTTCTGTGGTAACTCTTAATATACTTCACTACATTTCTAGATGAGACATGGATATTATATATGGCCAATGCATCTGCAGTGACCCTTTAAACATATGACTCTTTGTATGTCAAAATTTTTACCAGCTAGAGCCAACAAGAGAATTATTGGTGGAATATAAAAGTCATTAAATTCTCTTAGAAAAGTTTGGAATGTCTTGTCAGAATTATATCTCAGAAAAAAAAAATTAAAAATCAGTGGTGACTGTTGTACTTTGTCGTGGTTTTATGCTTGGTATAGAGAAAAAGATCTGTGAATTACAGATGTCTTATTGGCATCTCAGTGCCACATACTGACAACCTCAGGATTACCCACAGGGGTTTTGCCATTTGATTAGTAAAGGAGGTAAGTGTTAATAAATTTGAAGCCTCTACCTTATTTCCTCAAATACCAAATTCTCTAAATACAGAATCTGCAATATACTCGGGAGGTGGTTTTGTTACACGTGTCTCCTTGCCTGCATGCCTTTCATGTGCTATGGATGTCTTGTTTTACTTCTGTGCCTTTGAATTTATTAATATAACTTCTTTTTTAGTCTTTCTGGAGACAAAGTGCAATGAATCATTAGCAGTATTATTATTTCAGACATAGTAATATCACACATCATCACTTAGCAAAGGAGGAAAAATTCCCTTTTCCATGCACAACAATTTCCTGTGATAATACAAATGTTACCCAGGACAGATCTTTGAAATGGATACTGATTCTTTAAATTCTTTCCTGTCTGTTTCAGGAAATAGTGAGATCCCATTGATAATGAAGTACAATGTGTCTAAAGTTCACTTCTAAACACTTGGCTCTTTGCTGTGAAAGTCATCTGCATTCCCTTTATAATTCTCAGCCACCAGAGATATGCTTAATCTTGGAGATCTGATCCAATATCATTCGGAAAAATCCTTGGTAATAGTTTCACCATTCAATCAATGAAGGAATGAAAGCTTACTGCATATGTCTTCTTAAAAAAAAATCCTGAGATAGGGGAATAAGACATTCACTTATGGGTTTGGAGATTTTGTTGTTTGAAAATAAAATTATTATTACTATTATTATTCAAATTCTTAATCAAGGCAAGCAAATGGCATCTGTTTGTTATCATCCTTCCTACAGAAGACAAAGGCTTCAGTCCCTATGGTATTGACTGCTGGCCCCAAGTGGTTGCTGGATGTGACTTGGCAAGGAGTAGAAGACAACAAAAACAACTGCATTGTGTACAGCAAAGGTAAACACAAGCTGATTTTTTTCTCTACTTTCTTGTGTAAGGTGCTGAGATAAAAATATACCTGTTGCATAATAGGAAAATTAAGTAATAAAGTCAAACATTTTTCATTCCCATTTTCCTACCCTGTTCTGGTTTTGATTTTTTTTTTCTTTAAATGGTATGAAAATCACACACAGTGTCTGTAGAATACTGAATACTTTAGAAACACAGGACATCAGCTGACATAAGGCATAACACCCATTTGTCTCTGAAAGTTAATACCTCTTGGGGAAGCATCAATAAATCTATACACTTTAAAAAGGTGAATTTGCATTTTATTGGGAATACTGGATAGCATTTCTCCGTGTTACATTATGTTGTAGACTACTAACCGAAATCTGGTTTTGTAAGAACAATGTGAACTTGATTGGACTATGGTAAGACTCCATGTCAGCACGGTAACAGATGATAACTTGAACTGGATTTCAGAGTTGTCACCTCTGACATGCCAGTCTCTGTGTAGTGTCATGATGTGATGATGCTTCACTGGAATATATTGGCTAGTGGCAGTGAACATTATTTCTGTCTTATGTGAATTGTCAGATTTGCTCAATTCAGTATGAGTTCTTACGAGACACACACCCCCCCCCCCCAAAACATGCTTCGTCTAATCTGCCAGATCTAACAGCTACTTCAAGATACAAAAGCTTTTGTCTTGCATCTTGAACCAACCCAGAGAGCCTTGGGCTGAATCAGTATTGCTGTAGACCATGCACCATGCTGTTTGGTCACTCACTGTGAAAGCTTTGTAAATGATGTTGTGGTGTCATTACAGTATGTTAAAAGAAACCCAAACAAATAAACCAAACCAAAACACTACTTGAATATATGGAATAACTTATTTAGTGTGGCTAGTTTCGGCATTCCCCCTGAAGATTAGGTTGCAAAACTATGACTTGCCTTCCTTGTATTTCAATCACCAATCTCAGCACTTTGTGAATATTTCAGAACATGCACTGTTCTTGTTTAATTTCTTTTAGGTTTTATTTCCAACCAAATAGACCTACTGAGATCAAAGATTTGTTTGCTGAGGCAACCTAGTGACCATTTCAGCATACAAGCATCCAGGCAAATAAGCACCCATATCAATATATTAACATACAAAACACTAATCATAACATCAAAGACTCCTAAAAACTTACTAGAAACAATTACAACTTGTTCCTATAATCATTGCAATTTATACACTTATAAGAGGATTGCTTTTAAACTGCCACAAGCCTTTGAAAGTTGAAACACTGAAAACAGGGAATTTGCATGTTAAAAATGAGTTGCACACCAGGGTCTTATAAATTCTTTCTATTATAATTACAGAATGCCAACACATTCATTCTGCAACCTGAAACACCTGCAGTACTAGAAAACTGGGCTTAGATCTAAAAAGGGTTCGGCTGCCCTTCCTTCACAGCTTGCTGATTGCTGCCCAGGTGGAAGAAGCAGCAAAGTGCTCTGAGCAACATAAGGGAGCTTTTCCCATAAATCCAGAGCTGCAGTTTGCTTCATGATATTGAATACTCACAGGCATACTTTTCTGCAACGACTTTTTCATGTAATGGGAAATTACTTTCACTCTAAAATATAGCTTCTGCAGATTCCCATAGGACATTGTCTTATCAAGTATTTCATTCTTTGTGTAATTCTAATAATACTTAGCCCATATTTACCAGTAAGACTTTTCATCTTCAAAGTACTTTACAAACACTAATTCATTAGACAGTTTCAGTACTATCTGTCTGATCAAATCTATTGAAGCATGATTTTTATTTTTTTTTCAAATACAAAAAACTTTCTTTACTTTGGTGCAATCTGAATAGCCCACAACATTGGTCTTTTCATTCAAACAGCTGGATTTTATTTCGGTGATGATGCTGGTTATTTTAGTACTTGGTTAATAAGGTATTGCAACAGTTATATAGTGCTGAAGGTGAAATGTGTTATCTCTACTGCAGATGAAAATTATAACTAAAGTTGAGGAGAAATTTGAGCCCTAATTTATAAATACATGTTAAACCTCTGCTACTTCACTAAACTAATGTGGGAAATAAGTTGTAGGTATGCTTTACCTTCATCACATTCTGTTCATCTTTATGTTGAGTTGGCTGCTCTGTCATTCATTAAGCACCTACACTTGCCTTGAGCTCTGCTGGGATTTTCGTACTAGGAAGATTAATTGGCTTGGGTCACAAAACAATGTCAAATAGAAGATGGTAAAATAAATAAATAGAATAATGCTTCTTCCTTCAATTTGTATCTCATCATACCAGATTGCATTGCCTTGATTTGTGTTAGCTTTCTGTCTCCTATAGTGCCATTACTTCTAATGAAACAGTGTCAGCTGGCATCTAGTTGTAATTCGATGTTATGGTGTAGTTGCATGTGTATAATTTTGTTAGTTTGCTTAGCAGTACATTGTTATTTCTGAAAGCAATTAGCTGAATAAATGTGTGGAATTGTACATGGAGCAAATTTGGTCACCTGGGAGCTGTTTTCTGTGCTATACCCAAGATGAGATGAGTGGAGCAAATTGGCACATTTCTAAGAGAAAAATAAGTTTAAATATTGGCCAGCAGTACGTGGATGGTGCTGGTCGATCAGTTGCTGACTCAGAAGCACATGCCATATTTCCTTTTTGCTTATTATACTGATATCTGTGAGAGCAGAATTTTCTCCAGATCTGTCAGGAGAGCACAGGAATGTCAGTCTGACTTCCAGGTCACTAGAGGCTGTGGGTGCTGTAGTCCTCAAGTGTTCCATACAGAATAGTCACAGGGAGAGGAGTCTGGCATGTTTTTCCTGTTGAAAGTACATCTGAGCTGGTGGCTAACTCCCTGTTTGCGTTAAAACTCCCCATACAATATTTTCACTCGGAAAGCAAACACAAAAAGTGTGTGTGTACATATGTGTATATATATGATGAGCATATTTAGGTTTATGTTGCTAAGTTATTACAGTGGAATCTGTTCATCTTCTATATAAATTTTTAGATTATAAACCAGTTGTTTAAAATCATACATCAGAGTACATTCAGAGTGAATAGCCGTGGAATAACTAACTATTCAGTATTTGAGATTAATTCTATTTAGTTTAGGATCACATACTTCTATCTGTATTTTTTTATAACTGCATTTCCCCAATACTAGGACAAATCAGAAAAGCGAAAACCAGTTCATTACTGTCCCTTTCTACAAGCTCTGATACAAGCTTGCTACTCATGGCATGTGCCATTATCCTTTTCTGTTTTTTTTGAAAGGAGACTTTTACAGCTGTAATTACATTTAAAATATGTGGGATTTTTTGTTGTAACATTTATGTCAAACTTCTCTGATGTTTCAAAAATATTCTATTCAGTAACTGAAGAGATGGCCTAGAAACTGTAACTGAAATTTTCAGGACAGATTTTAGGAATTTGTAGCTTAATTACAATTATAAATGTGTTCTTTCAAAAAAACAAAAACAAAAAACATACTACAGAGTTTCAGTAATTCAAGCAAGATATATTGGTAGGAAGTATTAATACATGTACTGTATGTTCATTGCAATGTAGTGTGCTTGAGAAGCATTCTGGCCTGACTGAGGTGTGCACCAGACCTGGGGAATCTCTGAGACCGGAGGTGGGAGTCCCCACACAAGCTAGGAGAGGGCTGGGTATTAACTGCAAATCTTCCACTGGGACTTTAAGGGATTTTAAAAAATGAATTACAACTGATTAGAATAGAAACAGTGTGAAAAATACAGTTGCACCGACTGAAAACCATGCTTATGTAACAGACATTTTTCCTCATATTATTTAAGCCATTTATGTGAAATGTATGGATACCGTATGTTTAGTGGCATTGTTAAAACAGGGTGTCTGTACAAATATTTAGCTGTGGGAATTATAAAATCATAAGGCGATTAAGTTAGCTAGTTGTGAAATTCCAATATTGCTTTTTAAATGACTTCAGGATATAGGAGGTGCTAAGGTTATTATCTGTTATCAGGAATACAGCGGAATTGTACGACTGGATAATAACTAAACAACTGACACAATGTAAAATTACATTATCAGTGTGTTAAAACAAAATTGCGCCCTAAAGGAGTCTACATGCCAGCTCAGAGCTGCAGTGTAATTATGCTTAACTCTGATAATTAAAATACAACGGAGATCAACAGAATCATTTTCATTAAGAAAATTATTAATGATGGTGGTATAACAGTAATTGATTGCAGAGCACCACAGGATAACTCTGTGCAGGAAAACCAACATGTTTAACCTGTGTCTGGCTGGTTAGGTTGTCTTGCGTACCACTGAGCACACTGCCCGGCCAGGTGGAAGCTGTGGGGCACGTCTTCTCCAAACCCTGGATCAGAAAACGGCTGCTTTGCAGGCTGCCCTTTGGAGGGAGAGAGCTGAGTACTGATGGATGAAGAGACAGGACAGAGTGGGGTTCGGCTGCCTAAAAGGAGCTGGCCACAGGCAGACACTCACATGCTCCTCAAGCCATCTGTCATCTCATTTTGCGTGAGGCGGTGTTTGGTTTTGCATTTCCATTACTGATTTACTGATGTTATTTCCTCTTCTGCCGGGCCGCACTGAGTAGTTTATGCCCTTCGTTATTTCTGAGAGGATGCAGGAGGAGAAAAAAAATGGCTCTCGCCCCATCGCTGTTCCATAGGCACTGCATGACATCTTCGTAAGTAATTCTACAGGATGGTCCTGTTAATTGTCCCAGTGGTGCGGACACACGATACCGAGTGCCGTAAAAAGCCTCTATCCCTCCGTAAGTGAAATCACAGTCAGTGCCCACTGAGTGACTATAACAAAATCCTGGCTAGGGAGGATGTTGCCTAAGGGTAAGATCTGAGAATTGTAATTTTCTTTTGGTGAACATAAAACTGGGGAAGGGGGAGGGAAGGGAGGATTTGGGGAGTGATTCTTCTCACAGCTAAGGTATGGGTGCTTGCTCAAACAGAAGCTGCTTTTGAAAGCTGCCCAAAAAAGTCAATTTTCCAATCACAATAGAGAGCAAGCCTGATAGGGTGGATTTAGGAGGATGATATTAGTTAAAATGACAGCTGCCCAAACTGAAACTGTGTCATGTAGCTAATTTATAATTAGAAACTCGAGGAGAGGCAGCACACAGGAGAGGGCAGAGCACAAGTCAGGACTGGAAGCAGAGGGCAGTGCTCAGGTCTCCCAGGCTTCCCCCGGCTGCACAGCCCAGTAAATAACGAAACTGTTTACTTACTTCAGTGGTACTGGGAGGATGAGCTATTCAGCTGATGTATGTGCCATGTGTTGAAGATACAGATGCTGGAAAAGGTTTACATGAAATTACTAGCATGATCTGAGGGCAATTTTTAATTACTTTTGCTAGTTTAAAGTGAACAGTCTATTTTTTAACATACAGGAAAAGACAGTTGTCGCAACAACAGGGTTCTTAATTTTTTCTTTCGGAACAGAGGATTACTTACGAGATCCTTGATGCCGTGTTTTCCTCAGCAAATGAGTTTTCAGCTGGCAAATACTTCTTTTTCTTGCAACTTCAGGCAATGTAATGGTACACTGCACAACAGACATAGAGCATCAGAGACCCTGATGAGACACGGGTCAAACTTCATGAGGAGCTTAAACACTACTGCATTAGAATATGGGTATATTTTGTTTTGGGTCAGAGAAGAAGTTGTTTAATAGGCCAAAGGTTAGCTCGCAGCATATATTTTAGATTGCAAGGGGCTTCGTTCTACATACCATTAAAAGCAAACTGAGTGAATTTACTTAAGTCTGTTCCATGTGGACAATCAGAAAACTGCAGTATTTGCTGTCCCTCTGCATACTTCTGTTAGCCAAACAATGTGCTGAAGCCTTTGTTGGTGCTACAGGGTTTTGTTCTTGCTTCGTATCCACTGACAAATCTGAGCTTGTTTTACATTTTGTTTTCCACAGCACTGGAAAAATTGCAAAATATTTCTCAAAAGAAGCATGATTATGTGTGTAATGCTTACATAAAAATATCTTTACAAGGACACTATACCTTCATGGTCATTAGAAGTGTCATGGATAGAGACATAAAGACATGATTGGAAAGCAGGTAGATGGCATGATTCTTGTTTGGTTTTGCAGGGATGTTGAGAAGAGATTCCTAATGACACTGTGGCACATGAAGCTATTGCATATCAGTCCTTCTGCTTTCCTCACTGGGCACAGGAGAAAATACTTTGTCCCCATGACTAGTGATACTTATTGCTGACTGGTGGCAGACATGGTATTGTGGACTTGACTAGGAAACAGTTCAGTTTCGGAGAAGTCACAAAGCAGGACTGTACTTCTTCCTTGTTTTTATTTTTCACCTATGCAAATAGATCCAATGGGGAATTATCTGCCTTAGGAAATTTACAGGTCAGGGCCTTGTACATGGTCTAAAAGAAAAAAGGTTATTTCATGCATCCTTGTAGAATTAGTATAATATGGATATAATAGCATATAAGGAATTATTACATGCCCTCTAAGTTCTAAGCATGCAGATAATAAAGGAAAGATGACAAGAAATGTGGGGGTACTGCTGTATTTCCACTTTCAGTATGAAATGATGTGTTCATTATTAGTGCATTTCATTTGCATAGCACCCAAGTGATATTTTAAGTTGGTCTCACATGTCCACTGGTTTGTTTTGTTGTGGTTTTTTTTTTCTTGTATTCTTGTCACTTACTGTGTGGCTTATTTCATAGTTTGAAACTGGAATTCTTTTTCATTTGTGGAGGCAAGGAAAGAGGCTGAATACTGACATGATTTGCACAGAATTACATATTTTGGGCTGAAGCTATAGAATGTTGTAAAGTGAGTTTATTACTCACCTATGAGATCATGTTCAGGGTGGAAAAGAAGCCCAGTCTGTACTTCACAGTGGGACCACGTGAAAAGAAATACTACTTCAACCATTCAGTCCACTGGCAAAAATAAATGCAAACATCCCGCAGAGATTTTTTTTTCCAAAGTATGTATTTGTCCCTCATTTTTCTAAGTCAGTTACAGTAGAATCAGTCATCTAGAAAGCATTTTAAGAAATATGTTGTCATTATTTTAAGGATATGACATAGATGCTAAACGTGGTTTATTCTCTTTTTCATTCAATTATTTTTTTTCCATCCATTATGTTAAATAAATACTGAGGACTGCAATAAACCTTATGACCCCTGTTGCTAATGGCAGTGTTACCTCTCATCTTCCCTGCAAAGCAAGAGGGAAGAAAAAAGCCCCCAAATTTGCTGAGCCACACATTTCAAGTTGTCGACAACCCCATCCACAAGAAAACAGAAGAAAATATATATGCACTCTGTCCTGTCAAAAGGCTTTCACCTTATCTTGAGAGACTGTCAGGGCAGGAACATCATGGAATGGACAGGAGTCTATTAAATTAATAAGCTGCTGGATGGTGTCTGGAGAGTTATGATGCTCCATAAATCCAGTTTGATCATGGTGGACAAGGTTTAAATCTGCAGCCTTCTAATACACATCCAGGTCCTGGATTGGATTTGAAGTTTTGTACTGGAGACACAGAGATAGTCCTGCAGCCTGTGAATTAAGATTTATCATTTTTTCATACTGTTGGGTTGGGTTTTTTTTTCCTACACTTCTTGACAAAAATGAAAACACCTTAGGGATCCTGGCGAATGTTACTGCTTGAAATGAAAGAGCTGTTGTCAAGGTGAAACCATGACCTAGAAGCCTAAAATCAGACCTTGGTTGTTCTTTTCAGGCAGCTCCAAGGTGCTGATTACAAAATGTCTATCTGGGAGAAACAGGGCTGGATTCATCTGCAGAATTTTATAATGATTGCTGTCAAATACTGCTACTTTGTGTGATTTGTGATACCAGACAAACCAAGGGTGTGCCATATAAAAGCAAAAGTTAAAAAAATGTAGAAATGCATTATTCCCCTATTCAAGGTGGTTCTGTGTATAACTGACAGTGTGGTCTGAGATTTCTGTGTCCTTTACCTCTAAATGGATTAAGCTGATGGTAATAATTCAGGGAAGATTTTTTCATTGCATTCAAGGTGCCAAGCTTGCAGGAAAACCTGTGTTAATGTGCAGCCATGATGTCCAAGTGGACTGCCTGGAATGCAGAATTGTGTCGTATGTGTTTTGTCTCTAGCTGCTTCCAAGCAATGCTGTTATTGTGGCTCAACGGGTGGAATTCAAGTGTCCCTTGGCCACCTAATTGACCTGCAAGCCTGTAATTTATTATTAGGTCCCTAAGCTCCTATTCTTGTTACTCTGGAGACTCCAGCAGGTGATTGTTTTATGCTCAGGAAAATGGATTCAGAGCTGAAAGCAATTGAAAAAGTTCTTCTGGTGTGTAGGTTTCCTTAAACAGAAATTTGGATCAAAATGTAACCCTCAGTAACATCTGTACATACATCTCCCTCCATTGTCTTGCAGGCAAAATTTCTTAAGACCTGTAGCCAGAGATCATGTGTGACTGAATCCGACCTCTCTATTGATCCTGGGGATCAATCTGTGTACTCACTGATCCAAAGATCAGTGTCAGCATTTCTTTTCTCCCATGACATTCAGGACTGCTCCTTACTGTAGACAGAGACCAAAAGGAGCAGGATTTCACAGCAGGTCACTGTGGTGCTGAGGCCAGCACTGCACACCACTTCAGTTTTTCCTAGTTCATTCGCAATTGCACTCTGGTATATGGGACAGCTCATAGAATCATAGACTCACAGAATCAACTATGTTGGAAAAGACCTTTACGATGATCGAGTCCAGCAATTACCTCAGGGCTGCCAAGACCACCACTAAAGCGTATCACAGAGGGCCTCATCTACACATTTTTTGAACACTTACAGGGATGGTGATTCCACCACTTCCATGGGCAGTCTGTTCCAATGCCTGATCACCCTCTCTGTGAAGAAATTTTTCCTGATATCCAACATAAACCACCCCTGGCACAGCTTGAGGCCATTACCTCTTGTTGACTAAACCTCATCCCACTACAACCTCCTTTCAGGTAGTTGTAGAGAGCAATAAGGTCCCCCCTAAGCCATCTCTTCTCAGTGGAGGTTGGCAGTTCAGTAAGTCTAGTGAAACTGGGAGGAAGGAGAGTAGAGGTTAGGAAAGAACCCTAGAATGGTGCTAAATCCAGGAGTTCCTCATTACAGTCCCCTTGATAATGAAGCAGGATACTCCCATTGCCTGCAGCTGCCTTTCTCTTCACCAGTGCTGGGGCATCCTTCATCCCTCCCACCATTTTAGTCTTCTCTGAAGTGAACTAAAGAAAGTATAAAGAAGTTTCAACCTGCTCCAATGTGTTTAATATCTAAGGAAGGAACCCCTTTTACAGCAGACATGGAGAGAAGTTAGCGGCTTTCTTAAAACATTTCTTGTGGTATTATAAGAAGAGAAAAAAATAAGAAAAGCTGTTTCAGTTTAATTCGTCAGGGCATGTTGGGCAATATGATTCCAGCAAACAGAAATCTATGTTTGAGTGTGCCTGAACTGTGGTATCTGAAGCTAGTTGCAATGTTAAGCAGATTTAGTAGAGATCAGTAACAGAGTGGTGACGCACATGACTGAATTGGTTGGTGACATGCAAAACCAAGGTTTGTTGCTGGAGCAGAAATTGCCTGTAAGATAATTTCCTATATAATGTCATACTATATAGTATTTATGCTGTATAGAGAGAGATATGTAGATAGTGTATATATAGATATATAGATATAGACATAGACATAGACATATAGATATAGATGTAGCTATATATAGTATATATAGAGATAGATATAAATACAGATACGTAGATACTATATAGATAGTATCATAGTATATAGGCATAAATGAATGCATGCATGCATGCATACATGTACACATGCATAGATATAGTTACAGATATAGATACAGATCTATAAAAAAAATAACTCGGGCTTCAGTTGAGTGTTTCATTCAAGCCACAGAAGGTTCTGCAATCTTTTCCTATAGCTGCAAGATATTCTTCTACATAGGCAACTCCAGCTGCTCTGAGCAATTATGCTATCACAGGTTAATCACTAGGAGGAAATATGATTTGGAAAGGGTGTAGATTAAGTAAGTCCTAGCTAGCCATGAGAAAAATGCTAGTATTAGCTTTATAAATAACACGAGAATGCTAGATTTGTTATAAAGTAGTGGAAGTAGAAGATGACAGAGGGGAAAATAAGCATCTTAGGGAGTGCAAATCAGTGTAAGAAGAGTATTTAAAAGTTAGTTAGATTGTATTAGAAACACTAGAAGAGAGGTGTATTAGAATCCCAGAATCGTAGAATAGTTAGGGTTGGAAAGGACCTAAAGATCCTGTAGTTCCAACCCCCCTGCCATGGGCAGGACACCTCACACTAAACCTGGGCAGCCCATTCCAGTGCCTCACCACCCTTACAGTAAAGAACTTCCTCCTTATATCCAATCTAAACTTCCCCTGTTTAAGTTTTAAACCGTTACCCCTTGTCCTATCACTACAGTCCCTAATGAAGAGTCCCTCCCCAGTATCCTTATAGGCCCCCTTCAGATAATGGGAGGCTGCTATGAGGTCTCCACGCAGCCTTCTCTTCTCCAGGCTGAACAGCCCCAACTTTCTCAGCCAATCTTCCTATGAGAGGTGCTCCAGTCCCCTGATCATCCTCGTGGCCCTCCTCTGGACTTGTTCCAACAGTTCCATGTCCTTTTTATGTTGAGGACACCAGAACTGCACACAATACTCCAGGTGAGATCTCACAAGAGCAGAGTAGAGGGGCAGGATCACCTCCTTCGACCTGCTGGTCATGCTCCTTTTGATGCAGCCCAGGATACGGTTGGCTTTCTGGGCTGTGAGTGCACACTGAAGCCAGATCATGTTCATCTTCTCATCAACCAACACCCCCAAGTCCTTCTCCACAGGGCTGCTCTGAATCTCATCTCCACCCAGCCTGTAGCTGTGCCTGGGATTGCTCCGACCCAGTTGTAGGACCTTGCACTTGGCATGGTTAAACTTCATGAGGTTGGCATCAGCCCACCTCACAAGCGTGTCCCTCTGGATGGCATTCCTTCCCTCCAGTGTATCAACCGAACCACACAGCTTGGTGTCATCGGCAAACTTGCTGAGGGCGCGCTCAATCCCACTGTCCATGTCAGCGACAAAGATGTTGAACAGGACCGGTCCCAACACCAATCCCTGAGGGACACCACTCGTTACTGGTCTCCAGCTGGACATTGAGCCATTGACCACAACTCTTTGCGTGCGGCCATCCAGCCAGTTCTTTATCCACCGAGTGGTCCATCCATCAAATTGATGTCACTCCAATTTAGAGACAAGGATGTCGTGTGGGACAGTGTCAAATGCTTTGCACAAGTCCAGGCAGATGACATCAACTACTCTACCTCTGTCCATCAGTTCCATAGCCCCATCATAGAAGGCCACCAAGTTGGTCAGGCAGGATTTCCCCTTAGTGAAGCCATGCTGGCTGTCACCAAGCACCTTGTTGATTTTCATGTGCCTTAGCATGCCTTCCAGGAGAATCTGCTCCAAGATTTTGACAGGCACAGAGGTGAGACTGAGTGGTCTGTAATTCCCCGGGTCATCCATTTTCCCCTTCTTGAAAATGGGGGTTATATTTCCCTTTTTCCAGTCATTGGGAACTTCACCTGACTGCCATGATTTCTCAAATATGATGCTCAGTGGCTTAGCAGCTTCATTTGCCAGCTCCTTCCGGACCCGTGGATGGATTTCATCAGGTCCCATGGAGTTGTGGACGTTGAGGTTCTTAAGACTGTCTCGAACCAGATCCTCTCCTACAGTGGGCCCAAGGTCTTCATTCTCACAGTCCCTGTGTCTGCCTTCCAAGACTTGGGTGGTGTGGTCAGAGCCTTTGCCAGTGAAGACTGAGGCAAAGAAGTCATTCAGAACCTCAGCCTTCTCCAAATCCAGGGTAGCCAGTTGTGATAGCTTCTGGAGGGGGCCTACGTTGTCCCTATTCTGTCTTTTGTTTGCTACATACCTATAGAATCCCTTCCTGTTATCCTTAACATCCATAGCCAAGTTTAATTCTAACTGGTCCTTAGCTTTCCTAACCTGGTCCCTAGCTTCCCAGACAACATCTCTATACTCTTCCCAGGCTGCCTGTACTTGCTTCCATCTTCTATAAGCCTCTTTTTTCCTTTGAATTTTCTTCAGCAACTCCTTATCCATCCAAGGAGGTCTCCCGGCCCTCCGGATGCACTTCATTCTAGTTGGGATGCAACACTCCTGAGCTTGTAGCAGGTGATCCTTGAATATCAACCAACAGTCTTGGGCCCCCCTGCCCTCTAGGGCTATATCCCATGGAACCTTCCTAAGCAGGTTCCTGAAGAGGCCAAAGTCTGCTCTCTTGAAGTCCAGGGCAGTGAGCTTGCTGCACGCCCTTCTTACTCCTGAGGATCTTGAATTCGACCATCTCATGATTGTTGCAACCAAGGCTGCCCTGGAGCATCACATTTCCAATGAGCCCTTCCCTGTTGGTGAGCACGAGGTCAAGCATGGCACCTCTCCTTGTCGGCTCCTCTATTACTTGCAGAAGGAAGTTGGCTTCCACACAATCGAGGAACCTCCTGGATTGCTTGTGCCGGGACATACCGTTGCTTCAACAGATATCAGGGTGGTTGAAGTCCCCCATGAGAACAAGGGCCTGCGAGAATGAGGCTGTTCCTATCTGTCCGTAGAGTGCTTCACCCACAGAGTCCTCTTCATCAGTTGGTCTGCAACAGATCCCCACAGTAATGTCTCCCATCACTGTTCTCCCTTTAACCCTGACCCACAGACTCTCTGTTGACTGCTCACCTGTCTCCAGACAGAGTTCCATACTCTCCAGCCTATCCCTAACATAAATAGCAGCTCCCTCTCCCCGCCTGCCAGGCCTGTCTTTTCTAAAGAGCCTGTAACCTTCTGTTCCAACACTCCAGTCAGGAGCTATCCCACCCTGTTTCTGTGATGCCTGTTATATCATACACCTGTAGATGTGCGCACAACTCTAATTCATACTTAAATCAAACGGATTTAGTAACCATTGTGATTTCTTATTTTAAAACCAGAAGTGCACAATCAGGTAATGCATACTGGGCTCTATAACATTATTTTGGGGAATGGAAAATTCTTGGTTTTAACAGTGATGATGCAGAAACACACACAAATTAAAAGTTTGGTTTTACAATTGAATATATAAAAATAACGTGGTAGAGGCGTATTGAACAATAAAGACAGTTCAAATTTCATTGAAGATCTGAACAAATGAAAGACATTTTTGAGAAAACCAAGGATCAGTGGGTTAACAGGAATTGAGTGATATGACCTAACCTTTAACTCACAAAGTATTGTGGTTGTTGTGTTAGCTGAAATACATGCTCAGATACATAGTAATGGAAGTATCTGAGACATGGAGGAGACAATGGTGTCCTTGGCCTGCCAAAATGTTTGCTGACATTATAAGGTGGGCAATTGAAGTCAAAGTATGAGATGAAAAGGAACTGGTTTACTCTAGGAAATGAGAGGGGTGGCCTCAAGTGATCACTATGCATCTTCTATTCATAAACTGTTCTTTTAAAATGTGAACAGGCTCACTTTTGTGGTGGCTACACATACATTTTAATGGATTTAAATTATGTGAGGTTTAAATGCATTTCCAAGTTACAATTAAATGAAAATTTAAAATAAGACTGACATTGCTAAGGTTAAGTCAGTTTTATGATTAGGGTTCAATTAAATTATATTTATCGTTGGAGCAAATGAAGTATAAAATCACAAACAATTATATTTTTCAGTGGCTTACTTTGGTGTAAGTGTAGCCTGAAGTATGACTTCAAGACTTTTATCTTCCATTCCTTCCTGAAGTAGAAATTAATTAGGGCTAAAGTGTTGGCTATTCTTTCAGAACCCCATCCTGCAAGTCTTATCTGGACCAGAAAGCTGTTCTGTGAAGAAAAGTGTTACGTATTTTATTTGGATTTAACTAGCTAACTTAGGGAAAAAGTTGAAATTTTAATAATGGTTTAAAGAATAAACTGGTTTTGTTGCTTTCATGGAAGCCACTTTTGGCCGTTTACACTCTCTTGGGAGATCTGAGATCAACTCTTTAAATACAGTTCTTTCTCTTTCCATGTACTTTCTACGTAAATTCCTAAATGTCATAAGCTTTGCAGTGGGTCAAGGAGAGAATGCTGGTTTTGTACATACAAGCTATTTCTCAACTACATCCACTGCCCCATAACGTGTGAAACATGACAATTTTCTGTTTTGCTACAGTATGATCATCAGCTTTATGTAAGTGTGGCACAGATCTTTCTGATACACTTCCTATAATATGCTATTTATTTTCTCTTTATTTTTTCCTACAGAAATATATGTAAAAGAAACCACAATCTGCGTTCTGTTTTCTTGGTTTGATCTTAACTTTATAAACTAAGACATAACACATGGATTAACTTTGGATATTGAGCAACCTGAATTTTTTGACATTTAGAAACCAATCCACTGCATTATAAAAATTGTTATTTCCAAAACACCATTGCTCTCCTTTAGAAAAATGCTTCTATGTGATGTTAAGTAGTAAAAATCAATTTCAGATCAATTACACCTAAAAAAAACCTTTAATATATTCAGCTAGAAGTTTCAAAAAAAGTGATGAGCTGATATATGACCTCCTTCTCTTTAAGAACATATGTACATATTCAGCAAAATGAAGCATGATCCTAGTGTTAGGGCCTGGGTTTTTGCGTGCTGCTAATTATTTCAAAGTCTAAGCACACAAAGTTGAATATTCAGATGTCTAACTGTAGAGAGAAAATTCAGTTCCTGAGTCAGAGAAGTCTCCAAAAGCACCCATTGAGAAGTACTTTCTTTATCAAGAGCATTTTCTTGAAATGGGATTCTTTTCAGCTGTTAAACTGGTACATGGAATATGTAAGAGGTGGTTCTTAAGCTGAAGATACTGTAGGAAATTCTGAAGTTTGGGACTCAAGTTTTTGTGTCAGTCTTGTACAGCTGCATCACATTTCTTGTGTTGTCTCTGAGACGTTAGTGTTATAGAGCAATCAATAGGAGCTGATTAGCTGATGTTTCCTTTGAGCACATTAGCCTGACGGTCTACCGTTAATATCCAGCAGCATTCTTTATTTTTTACTTAGTTTCTTTAGCTTCTTTCTTTCTGGAGAAAAGTTCTGGGTCAATTTGGATTTGTAAGTGGCAGACTCCAGCCACTATTACTAATAACCTTGGCTACTGGGGAAAGAGAAACAGACTGCAGTTTTAATTAGCAAATCTGAATCCAATTCTATGGTTTGGAAATGGCCTTCTCAGATTTTAGCTATATGCCACTAGTTAAACACCTGATTTGTTGACCTGTGTCACTTTTGCATAGTAACAACTTGTCAGATCCTGGTAAAAGGTTGCTTGTGATTCATACTGCAATGAATTCATTCGTTGTAGCCCCACAAAACTAGCTAATAGGTGCATATGCCCAGTTAAGCACAATAACAAAAGTACACTGTTCTTTTTCCAATTATTAATTTTCATATGGCATCTCCGATGAAAGTGGGTTAATACTTGTTAAGCTAAGGAGTTTTTGAGTGAAAAGAAATACTACTGCAACCCTTTTAATACTGTAAATGGAGGACACAAAAAGAAAAAAAAACTCAGAGGAAAAACAATTCCTTTTACTTAGAAAACAATCTTACTTTTCTTCGATATTGTTAGAGACAACTTTGAGTTTTAAAGTCAGTATTCTTCTAGGGTTACTATGTTATTTTGCTTTATCCTGCCATAACTGTCATTTATATGGAAAATAGACTTTTTCCATTGCACTTAACCAGTTAGACTGTATCTGTAACACAGGGAACAGGTGTGTTAATGTTTTGGGATACTTAAAATATTTCCAGTATATAGCATTTGTTTGGTTCATTGTCTTGTTTCTTGGTGATTTTTTTTCATCACAGCCAGCTATGTTCATTTGCATTTACTGGTGCAAAACTGATGTAGTGGAGTAAAGAGCCATCCCATAATTCCCCTCCTTTGTTGCTCTCATTTCTTTGCTCATTTTCCTGCTCTGCAGAAATTCAGGTGCATAGAGGAAATGTCAAAAAAAAGGTTCAATCAAGTCTGAGTAGTCCTTTCTAGCATATATAACATACCGTAATTGTAAGGACCCAAAGATCCTAACTCTGCCTTCTGGAGACGGAAAAAACCTGTCACTAGACAGGGTAAGTCACCAGCAGGGACTTAGAAGTTCCCTGTCATCCCTTCATCGTAGATCCTAACTATCACATTACCAGAAGGGCTCTTTGGCAAATTAAAACGCCAGAGGACTTTATGTAGAGTTGAGGAGATGAAAAGAAACTGCCGGAAGTAATTGAGTCCCAACATTTTGATAATATGTGGGTTGCTTAATTACATTCACCATTGCTCCCTTTTGAACATGGGATGCATCATTCCTTCTTTTTCAGAGCTTGTATAATGGTCTGTGAGTGATAATCTTGCACTTAACTAGATATAGCTGGACTAATAAATAAGCTTTGTAGAGCAATAGCATGCACATCGTATGGCATCTTCAAAATCTTTTTATATTACCTACTCAGAATATTTCATGCAAACTGAAGTAATAATACACAAGAAAGAGTAAGAATTACACAGTGCTCTTCATGTGTGAGAAGCAAAAACAATGCATGATTTATGGAATTGGTGGCTTAAATGCAGGAATATTTTTCTTTAGTGGAAGTGTTTTTAAAGTGCTTTGTAATGTGCAGTAGCAGTATGCATGCTTTTAAGGCAGGAGGTAAGAGGCAGACATTTCAAACATTATTTAGGAAGAATTTGGATGTGTGTCTTTACATCTATCACTGTAAAGAGTCAAGCGAATAAAGAATTATTTGGAAGTACATTGATGGATTATTGAAATGTGACTACTGAGGCAGACTTTTGATAAGTCTTGTATACACTTGGAGGTGCTGACATGTAACACAGCTATACTCATTAGGGTTAAAAGTGGGAGTTTTTCTGAATGTATTTGCAACCCTCTTTTTTTTTTTTTTTTTCCTTTGGCATAAATAACTCATCTTTTGGGAGATATAATAGAACATAATTACTTATCCCACGGACAACTTTCTCTGAGTTGCTTAGAATGTGACATCTTTCCAGTTGTTAATTGGAGAGGTACTGTGAGCTCAGGTAGAACCAAATTTGAAGTAAACTTGTGATCCATGTCTCATAAAGGGGAGAAACTAATACTTAAAATACTAGCAGCAAGTTTTGGGTATTTAATTTACATCACAGTGAGGTACAACTCTGTATTTGAATGTTAATGCATGCCTTCTCAGAAAGCACTAGCATCTGGGTTTGGGAGAAGGCTGTAATTCTTGGCTTGACTTTTTTTTTTTTTTTTTTCAGAATTGTACCCCTCTTTAATTCATATTTTGGTCCAGTCTTAGGGCATTATGTAAATTCTAATTGAGGGAGATTGTGAAAACCTGCTTCTCTTGGAGAAAAGAAAATGCATAAAGGCAACTGAACAGAGTGAGCATAATGTTATTCTAAATTGTCAGATTGTTCATAGGTCTCTGTAATACTTCTCAGGTTCTAGTCTGCTGGTGATATAGTTTCAATAGATGCACTAAGGAAAGTGCCAAGACCAGCTTTGACAGGGTTTTCTTCTTTTTTTTTTTCCCCTCCTCCTCTTTCTCTTTTAATCCCTGTGGGGCTCTGTGATTTTTCATAGCTGGACTAAAGTTGTGTCAACGGGAGACTTGCACCATAAAGACTGAAATGTTAAAGAAAGCTACAAGGAACAGCTTTGAGGCAAGGTTTCAAGCTTTGTCATCACGCTTGAAGAATTTTCTGTTTAATGTACTGTAATGCAGTATTCAATGGGGACAAGTTTAATTGAGTTTTACACAACCCAGTTGGGAGTAGCGCTGCAAGGTAGGTGATGTCTAGGTTTTTAATCTTCCACTCCAGAGAGGCTTGTTGACGAAGTGGTTCTTTCTCTTTGTAAGAAAAAAGGGAAGCATGAGAAATGATACATCCGTGGATAAAACCAATTGGCAACCCCCAAAGGAATGAGGGCGATAAGGCGAATCCAGCACTTGTAAGAAATAAAAGAATCCAACTGTTCATTTAAATGAGAAACAACACATGTGATTGAGGAGGCAGGGAGGCTGGGCCCTGCAGTGGGGAGGAAGAGACTAACAAACAGAGCGGCTGGTGTCAGAGTTAGGCATCCTGCACAAACAAGGCAGGGTTTGTTAGGTGGATTACCAGAAAGATAGTTAACAACATGTATTTTTTATACAAAAAGGAGAGCCAGGTGTTTCCTGTATCAGAGAAGGTGGCTGAAGTGGCAGGAGGGAGGAAGCTGCTGTTAGGCAAGCCCTACTTAAAGAAATGCTATTCCTTCCCCGAGGCCTAACAGCAGCTCTCTATCAAACAGCGTAAAAATAGCACTGGACCCTGTCAAAGAGGAAATAATACCTTCTGTGTAAGCCTTAGTGTGTTAAACTGTAGTCCTGTTTGAGTTACTTCTGCTAGAACTTAAGCAGCCGAATGGATAAAAGCATGCCGTCAATATACTGCCAAATCATCTCCCCCCTTTGGCTCTTCATCCCTGCTAAAGCAAAAAGTATTTAGCTAGCCCTAGAAGTGCTGTCTGCCCTTCATTAAAAAATCTGCTCTTTCCAGTTATGTACAATTAAATTTTATAGCATATTTTACTTTTCACCTCTAATACTGATGCTGTTCTACTTGTTTTCTCTTAAGGTGTTTAACAGATTTGACCTGGTGTGTGACAGAAATGGATTGGTTGGTTGGTTGGTTTGTCATTTAATGCTCATGTTGGCATTTTTGTTCAAAAGCGCTTTCCTCCTCTCCTGAGTCATCCGCTGGAGAAGAGGCTGTGTTGCGCTATGCTGGTTTTCCCTGTTTTCTCTGCCATCTTAACATCCTTTTAGCTTCATCAGAATCAAGAGGACTTAGCAAGTGTCTTTTTTCATAAAATACGCTGAAGACCAAGGTTGGCATGAGCTTAAACAAGCAGTAGGTGGGGGGTGCTTTGCTGACAAGCGAGGTGTTTGCACACCTTTTTGGGGGGCTGCGGTGCGTGGAGTGTAGCCAGCCAGGCTGACCTTGCACACCTCCGTCCTGCTCCCACTGCCCCATGTAGCTGTCTTCCAGTGCTGAAAACAAGTCCCAGCAGTAAGTTTGGCCTCATGCCTTGTCACAGACTCCCCAGTACCTCTTTCTTTGCCCAGACTGGGTGCTTTCACACCCTCCGCAGGGGAGGGAGGGCGGCTGTGGCTGCTAGTCCAGCCTGCTTTCAAGAGGAGAGCAGGGGGTGGATTTCGTAACACCGTGGAAAGCCTAAGTAACTAGCTATTGTGTGGGAGGGTTGGATTTCACCCGCAGAACACATACGGTGAGACAAATTGGAAGCTGCAGCAGAATATGCAGAATATGCACTGAGCTGCTTTCCAAGGTACCACCAGAATCCCTGTTTAATTTATCAATACAGTGTGCATGCAAAGTATAGAGCTGAGCAAATAATTCGCAATGAATAATTTATCTGACAAATTTAGCCTTTTTTCTGCTCATGAAATATCCATGAACAGATCTGTGATTTGTAACTGCAACCTTTACAGTGCATTAGCATAGGGTTTTTTTTTATTTATTAAATTTCCTTGTGTAGTTTGGTGTAAAAAAGCAATTCCCTATTATTAATCATATTAGTATTTTAAATAGTCCAAAAGTAGGCTTTGAAGTTCAGCCATCAACTAAGAAAAGGGGCCAAAGGAGATAGGTGTTCTTACCTTGCTGCTGCTGTTTGTCCAGAAACACTTTTACTGTAGGCTACGTTTACAAAGAAACATCACAGCATTATCATTATTTTTTTTTAGTTTTGTAGCCTCTATATTTGGTGTAGAAAAATACAGAACTGACTCGTCTGTAGTAGAAATGAATATTCTGAACAACAATTTCCCATGAAGCACAGATTTCAGATTAAAACTGAGGTGGGAGGGCTTGGAAGGGTGGGACTGCATCCTCAAGATTTGCTAATAAAAGCGCCTATTTTGAAGGATTTTGTGGTATTGCTCTCTTGTAATATGTGGACTATATCCCTATTACAGCCTGACAGTGACATCTCTTTGTCTATCTGCATGGGCTGAAAGAATGGGGAGAAATGAGACTCATATTTCATAAGGCTTTAGCAAAATTTGAAGCCTATTTTCAGAATAACCGCTGTAGTTAAATAAACTAAAAGCCTGGGGTTTTCTGAGGTAAAGAGAGTGAAAACATGGCATAAGCAGACATGCTTACTAAAGATCTTATGCAATTTTTTTTTTTTTCAGTATCTGTTCATATTTCTATCCTAATACCTCCTCTACAACAAAATCATCTCTATTTACTGTGGACTAAAACCTTGGGAGTTTGACTGGTTTCAGTTAAGTTGTCAATAGAATTTTTTGCAGCTTTGTTGAAAGTACAGCTAGACGTTTTTACTGTTGACAAGTTTCAAGTTACTGAATTTCTCCCATGATTCCAAGATTTCCCAAATAGTTTTTAGCATATCACAAATTTTGTCTTTCTGTATCAAAAGCTGTAACCTCAGAGGCAATGCTTAAGAAACAGGCAGAACTGTGAGAAAATTCTGTTGAGAAACTTTAATTAAGTGGGGCTACTGTGACCAAAAGAAAGTGTTCTCCATTTGAAATATTCAAGGATAATGTATGGTTTGTGAGGCTCTCACAGACTTAGTATATAGCTTTGCTCAGGAAACCATCTTTATTAGTATCTATTTGGTCAATAAGCTGCATATTTTCTGCATTCACAATTATACCTGTAGGCTTTGCTGGAGAAAAAAGTTTATGCCTTCATTTCTAATGGTACCACAGAAATCACTACAGCTAAGAAAGAGACAATTGGATTTTACTTATATGCATTCTCTTCAGAAAAGTTAAATAAATTTCTGTATCAGTACAAACCTACTGAGAGCATTGAATGCCTTCAACTGCTGCCATTTAAAAAATACCTAATTTAGTCCTCAGAAACGCCATACTTAGTGATGAGTGATACAGAAAGAGCCCAGCTTGACTTTCAGAGCCAGGATGAGTTTACAGAACTGTTATTTCTTATAAATGGATCCACTGCACGTAGAAATAATTGAGATGGCATGAAAGCCCAGCCTCTATTTATAGTAGGACCACACATAGTAAAACCAAATAATTCAGTAATTACTTTTTTGGTATTACATAATAATAATAAAATCTTTAGGACATTCAAAAACAAATCCCACAGGAATCAGCTGAACATTGCATGAAGAAAGAACAAATTTTGGCATTTCTCCACTCTAAAGACATAAGACAGTTTTGTTTGGTTATAAGTAAAATAGGCAGAAGGTATTCTTCTTGACTACTTTACAAAGCTGTTTCAACCAAAATAAAACCTAAATGTTCTCAGTGAAGGGAGTATTCATACAATCCCCTGAATGGACATCCCTGAGCAGATCTAGCCAACGCCCGGTGAAGGAAAATCTAAATTGGGATCAGCAGAACTGGGATTTAGCCTGAACATCAGACTATGGCAAGTCTGTAGGCATGGTTCTGACCCCTATACTTTCAAGCATCCCATTTGTACATGCCATGGTTTTGCCATTTTACAGGTGAGACTGGAATAAGATGAGGGAATAAGGGATTTTCTGAGTACTACCATACTGGACATTTTTGTCCCTCTTGCGGAAGTGTAGGTGCACTTGCATGTTTGTCTTCTAAGGAAAATAAAATAAAACAGAGCATTACTCTACAGGAAGTCCTTATGGAGGAAACCAGAGCAATCTATAGAGCACCTGTGTATTTCCTTCTATTGCATTCATATATAATATTTAGGTAAAATACGTATCTCCCACCTTCATACAGACATACAGACCAATACTTAACATGGATCTCAATCCCAAATTTATTTCTTGGAGTAATAACAACTTTCAGTAGTTTTCTTTCCTTCGTATATAACTGGTTTGTGTCCAGAGATGACAGCCACATCCACATCTGAAAACATAAGGGTGGTAAACTGCTTCCTCTTTGACCTGCTTGCTCTAGAAGGAGGCCTTCTAAACATCACATAGAATCATAGAATCATAGAATACTTTGGGTTGGAAGGGAACTCAAGGCTCATCTAGTTCCAACCCCCTGCCATGGGTAGGGACACCCTCCAATAGTGCACATCTAGCACTCATGATGGGAACAGGAGACTGGTTCTGTACGATAATGCTGTGGGAGAGAGATCTGGGGGTTTGTGACTTACTGGAGATGAAGCAATAAGAAGAATAAAAAATGCAGGTACCACTAAATGGAGATGTCACACATGATCCTAGGGAGGAAAATAAGTGTTCTGTTTAAAGCTTGTGCTAGCAGGATGATCTTATGATTTAGCAATGGGAGCTATTTCAAGTTATTTTGAGCCTGTGTTTCAATGGCAAATCACTGAATTTAAATTGATAACTCTTGAGAGCAGTACAAATGAGAGCTAAATACCTATGCAGCTGCACGAATTTTGTTTGATTGTTTTTCTTTCTAAAGAAAGACAATAAAATAATATATTAAGATAACATAATCGGGTAGGAATCAGCAGGGCTTAAATGCTATCAGTTTTATAAAGGAGGAGTGTGGAAGCTGTTATAAAAACATGAAAATGTCACCCAGAAGCACAGACTGCAGAGATGGAAACATGCAGGGAAAGAATAAGAAAGTGACAATTTATCTTGTTTTCATAGATGATAACATCAGCACACGTATTTTAATAACATAATATGTAATCATGAATATCTATACATTTACTATAAATACATAAGTATTTGTTCTATCTTACATTATAATTAATTTCTAGTACTGTCTTCATGCAACTGGAAACAAGTTCTAAGAATAAACTCAAGATTCATACTTGTACATATTAACTCTGGACTCCAATAATGAGCTCATCTCTACAAGTTATTTTCCTTGCAATCAAGTGAAAATCAGAAAATAAGAATATTATTGAATTATGAAAGGAACAGACTTTACAGAAAATTTAATTTTGGCATTAGAGAGTTTGGAGCTTTGTAATCGCTTTCTGGAAAATCATTGTCTTATTTTTTTTCCCATCCAGTTTCTGAATTTTATGTTGAAATTGCAAAGTCAATTCATTTGCAGATTTTTTTTACTGCATTCCTACAAATGCTGCCTTTAAATTCTGATGCCTAATTTTATTTTGCCAAAACACACCAGTTTACAGCTGGTTTTGCCAAATTAAGACAGCTTCCTTTCCATTTCACCAGAATTTAGGAAAAGGAGTTCAACTGTGAGATAACTGAGCAGTGATTTAGCCTCCTAAATAATGGGTTAATATTTTGAGAATTGAAATTAATTCTGATAAGTTTGAAATTTTTTTTTTTTTAATAGAATGATAAGTTTTCTGTTGAAATGGAGAACTGTACATTCCTGGGGTACAGCCCAATTCTGTTAACGGGATGTATTGCAATTGCTAAAGAATTGCAAGGAATGAATGATGCCCAGGAAATGAACAATGGAAAATACATGTGCGTTAATCAGTCCATTTTGTCTTTTTTTTTTGCCAAGAAAAAAAAAAAGGAAAAAAGAAAAAGCAAGCATGCAAGCAAGCATCATACTTACTCTGATATTAAAATCTATGGGAATTTGAGGAGATAAAAGAAATGTTAAATGAACATTCTTTCTCTAAACAGACATGTCTAGAAAGGCAATTCTAGTAGTACAGCAGTGTAGCATTTTGTTTTTTCTGCAATAAAGCCATCAGATCAATAAAAAATTATGTAGCAGATTATTATTACACTGTGCTCACCATAGCTCTAATCGTAAATAATACAGCAGTTATCCTGGTTATATTAATTATAATTAGAATGCAGATAATGCAGACGGTCTTTTATTACTAGAGCCAAATCAATTTTCCAGTGTTATTCAATGCAAGGTCACACAAAGTTGTTGAAGCTCTTAGACTTCTTATGAAATGACCTGCATATGTAAGAGAGGGTTTGGCTCAGCTGTGTAAGACACATTGACTGGGAAGTGCATTGAAATAATTACAGCCATGAACTCTTGCCTATAATGGCAGAATTTCATTTTATAAAGTAAGCATAGCTGTAATCCAGGCTCCTTTATGGTGGGAAGCCTCATAAATCTTTCAGAGAAGACCAAGTCTTTCTCTTATTTGTAAAGCAGAAATCACAATGAATTCATTTCAGTTGTTATTCTTTCCATCTGTACTGTTGTGTTAAATATACTGAATGTGTTCATATTGTGTATTAATACAGAAAAAAAAAAAAAGAAAATATTTGATGGAGACATTTCTCTTCATGTTTTTAACATAGGCTGGTTTAAAGTTCACAAGTTTAGGCTCTGTGGCTCTCCTGGATCACTTAAAGCTTTTACCATCTTTTAGGATTGCACTGGCTTAATGTATTTGTCTTGTATCTCTTGTGGCTTCAGTTTAACTCAGACTCATGGAGGAACTGATATGCTTAAAATGTGCCTGTCTGTCCTGTAAGTGATGTGCAGATTATCTAATCATCTCAGCGATGCATTGGATTCATATGCATAAATGACACATTGCAGAGAGAGGGAAAGATCGTGGAAAGTGTCTTTTAGTTTTGGGCTTTTCCATTTTCTTCAAGTAGGTATGCAGATGGCCATTAGATACACTGTACTCTGGATTCTTGCAGTTTGAAATTCACTTTGCCTCTTTTTGTTCTACCTGTTATGTACCAAAGTGCATCCATAGAAACAAAGCAAATATCAGTAAACAGAGCAGAAGCTGCACGTAGGAGCTAGCTAGTGAGAGGCACAATGCTAGAAGCAATTTAAAGAATAAAGGGTTTGTGGCTATTTGCTTGCTCATTTACTTGGGGTTTGTTTTTGGTTTTTGTTTTGTTACTCAATAGAAAAGATGCTTAAAAAAAAAAAAAAAAGAACAGCCCTCCACAGAAAAAAAACCCTGTGAATTTATTTGAAGATAGCAGGGATACTTAAATCTTAAATATTCTTCTACAAACCGTGCTCTCAGGTGGGTTTGCAAATTTGCTTTTAAATTGGCAGGAGTTTAGCATGTGAATCAGAGCATAGTGGTCCAGGCAATCTCCTACATGCCCATGTGTGTTTAGTCTTATGTCTGGCCTCTAAGTCACACTATAAGTCAGCTGCTTGATGGCATTTTAAAAAGGGCCTCTGATCACTTTTTGCTTTTTTAGCTTGTCATAAATCCTATTATCAGCAGTACCTGAGCTTGAGGAATTCAGTCATTTGAATCAAAATGCTTCCTTCTGACAATAACCAAGGAAGGAGACAAAGCCATTTGGCAAGCAAATGAATCTTAAGTACACACACTGGAAATGTTTATACTTTGTTCTAGATAAATGTAGCCTGTGTTCTGATATTATATCACAGTGTTCAGCTTATAGAATGTGAATGGGGTTTATGGGTGAAGAAAATGTGAGCGATAGAGGAAAGGGTGCTAGGAAAACTTGGTATAAATGGACTTTGTGTCCTTTCTCAAATACTGGAGATTTGCATTTTCCAGCCAAATTATTCCAAATTAAATAAAAAATAAAAAAATAAAAAAAAAACTAATGTCCTTCTCATGGATATCACAGTTCTTTGTGGGTTGATATAATCTTATCTGGAGATAAGTTGATCTCTCCCCCACATGCCTCTTTATTTTGGTGGCAGTAATTTAATCAGTATTTCCCTTAAGCCTCCCATTCTCTACAAACGTATTGCTGGGTTTGGTTAATTGGTTTTGTGTTTTAATTATAATAACGTAGCAGTATTTACAGGTTCAGGGCATCACACCCTAAGCCTGGAGTGTAAATGAACAAGGAAACATTGGGGCAAAATTTATTTTAGGTTATCAGTTTGTAAAAGTTACTGATCCATTTTAGCTATTAAAAGAGCCAGGCATCCTTTTCGCCCTTTTCTTCTAAGTTGCTTGGTTTTATACAAGGGAAAAAAACTCTCACTTTTGAAAAGTTCATGTTAAAACCATGCAGTGCAAAGGTACACTATGTGATTGCTTGGTGTGCAACTTTGTATTTTCTCTGCTTAAAAAATTCTGAAGCTCATGGTATATATTCTTGTGAGGGGTTTTTTTTAAGGCACTCTATCTCAGAGGTAGCATGTGTATCAGGGGAGGCAGGGATTGCTGTGGTAAGTACCCCTGCTTCAAATAATAGGATTTGGGAATTATTTTCAGTCCAAAACATAAGGGAAAAAAATGTCTAAAAGTGACCTTGTCTTCTGAATTAACTTCCATGAGATTCCACTTTAAAATGATATGCCCAGTATTATCATTTTACTGCCAAAAACTGGGAACACTTCCAAATTTTGACTTACAAATTATTGTACTTCCAACTGAAAAAAAAAAAAAAAAGGAAGCTTTTTGAAGTACTTCTTTTTGTTGAATACTGTAATAGATGGCTCTGTAAAATCCTGTGTAAATGGCCAAGACCGCAAGTTCGAGCTGCCCCCAAGGCAGCCTTATCTTACACACAGGCTTTTAGAAGATTTCTGTTTTGTTCTTGAATGTGTGTAGTTTATGTGTTTCATCAGAAGATGCCTATTTTTTTGCCTGACTCTACACCCCCATGTCAATACCACTCAGGTTCACAAGGGGAGTTAGCCGCAGGATTTGCGCTGCGCTGAAGAAGAAGATTATCTTTCCTGTAGGGTGGGGTGGGGAGAACGTGCATTGTGCATATCTCTCAAGTAAAGACTGAGGGAAAAAATGAAGAGGGCATAACTTTTTAATATACAATAGCATTCCTAAGTTAATATAGCATGCTGGAATTTAGTGGAACATTTTGTTATTCAGCGATCATTTTTCTTTACATCTTGCAAATAAAACGCTCATCGTAACGGGCAGTCAGCAGCAGCAGGGTAGGTTTCCAATCAGCTACACAAACCACTGCTCTAAGTGCACTTGATAGTGTCTCCAGCAAATAGCTTTAGAAAATATCCTTCCTACCATATGTACCCTCATGTGAGGATTACCTGCAATGATACGATACATCCTTGTACATTCAGGCGGCCTTGTGTGCCTCTGATCTATGCTGGCTTTCACTGCCACTGTTTCTGAAATGGCCTTTCTGCCTCCTGATCACAACATGAAGCAAAAAAAGTACCATCTGGACACTGCATGCTAAAAAGTCAAAGATCTGTACGCTGTATTATGCCCAAAAGGACATTTTCTTGTCAGTTAAGCTGCCATGTACTTTAGTCTGTCACTGATAACTAACAAAATTACAGTATGGTAATTTTAATTGGAAGCTATCCATTTTTATCCCTCAGGTTTTTCTTTTATTCCCTGTGGCAATCTTCTTTTGCAGCAGCCTCCTCTGCTGTGGTGCGGGCAGAGCCCAAGTGGAAGGGCAGACGCACCGGGCCACTGCTGTATCCAGCTGCCCGGCTGCTGTGCTGCCGCTGCTGCCCAGGAGTTTAGCCAGAGCCATCGATCCGAGCTTAGCATCGCGTGCCTGTTTCTGCAATTCCTTAATTCTGCTGCTTTTTTGCTCACCTGGAGTCCCGTAAAGCCATTCAACAATTAAGGTTATAGAAGGAAAGAGGCGGTCCCCCCCGACTCTGCTGGATGTTGGAAAGATGCTGATAAGAGGCCAGGGTGGGAGGCACACCAGGGTTAGATGGCAAAGCTGAACCCTTCCCTGTTTGAAAGCTGTAAGTAAGACTATTTAGGGCATCAGCGCTGTTCTTACAGGGGAGGCAGAGAGGGAGTGAAAGCTTCTCTCTGGAAACAAGAATAGCATCTGTGACTGCAGGCGACAAGAGGAGGGGGTAGCCTGCTTTTAGAGGGCAAAAAACAGGGTAAGGACAGGAAGGTGGAAAAGAGGAATAGGAGCCAAATACATGGGATCTGAAAGACTATACTTTCCTTTTAATATATACATGAAGATTGATGTTGTTTTGCTTATATTTATTTGTCTGTTTGTTATCTGAGTGGTGCACAGTGCAGGGAATTTTACTGTTTTTTCCCTTTTATCTGGATGACTCAGAAAAATAAAAAACGCAGCTTGTAATACTGGCTTATGGCCTGGCAGAGTAGAAAGGGGTGCAAGCCCAACTCCCAGTCACCTGAGTCTCCTTGTGGAGGAGAATTGGGTATACACTTCAAACGTGGAAATAAATTCAGTGTGTGAATGCCCCAAAATAGAATGAATCTGCATATGGTCTTAGATAAAAAAAAAATGTACTTGAGCAACTCTTTTAAGGGAATTTGGGTCTCTGCAGCATTAGGGCCAGATTAAAACCACAACGTACATATTTTCCACGTCACAGTTTTGTGGAGCTGAACCTAAAGTGTCATTGTCCAGTTTCACAGCATCTTAGGTCAGAAGTGTTACAGTCCAATACCAAAAGTTAGTTGGTGCAATACCAGTTGGATTTTGATAAAGCTTTTAATGAAAAGATAAATGTATGCATTCTAAGTTTAAGAGATTGACAGTTCTCATCACCTTAAGAATTATCTTAAATATACCAAAAACAGAAATTGTGAAAAAAAGCATCATTACCAATCAGTCTAAAAACAAGGCTGGAATTGTGATTGAAAACACAGGAAAAACACAATGACATATGTTCTAAGTGCCCTACAGACCAGGCACAAAAGTTATCCTACTGATTTTTCATTGGATCATGTCAGAGGCCTTTTTACTTAAAAAAAAAAAAAAAAATTAAAATGTTTGTCCAAACATCAGAAAAATACAAAATACAAAATAAGCAAATTAAAAATTTCTCTACCCAATGTGCAGCTGGATTTATGAAAACAAATTTTTTTTACTTACAGTTTTTCTTTACAGTTTAATAGTTTAGCTAGGCTCATTTATTTTTGTTACTCCAAGTAAAAGATGGAAAAATACAAAACCAGGCATTTGATCATGTTTTTTAATAGGTGAACACTAATGGTGGGTCCAATTCAGTGTTGTGCTCTGGATCATCATTTGTGAGCTATGTAAAAACATGTCAGTAGTGGTTTTCAAAAGCAGCAGAAAGTTCTTCATGAGAGGGATTCAAACAATCCATCAGCTTTGATTGGATCAGAAAAATCTGCCCAAAGAAATGGAAACTGCAGTGGTTTTCTCCTGAAGGAGTCCAGCTGCATTTACCCTCAGAGAAAGCAAGTCTTTTAAGCTGTAATGTCGATCATCAGTATCCCATGCAGATCCTGGGCAGGGTAGCTTTCAGACAGTTAACGCTGGCAGTGTTTCCTTTCTTAGCTGTTACCCTGGGAAGCCTTGCTGAGGAGACAGAGGCAACGAAAAGGTTAATGGGAAGCTCTGGTAAATCTGTGGAGATTGCCTCTGTCTGTATCATTAGAGTATCCTATACATACCAAAATGATAGCCTACACCCAAGGAAAAAAAGCAGAGATTTTTGGAGTTTATGTAGTCCTTATGACAGCAAGTCAACATGGGTCTCATCCCAGCTGAGGTAGGGGTGCCTGGGCAGGAATGTGGTACCTCTGTACCCTGATGCCACTGCCAGCCAGGGCATCCACTGCTGCGGTACAGAGAGGTTGCATGGCCTTTCCCAACTTACCTCCAGAAGATGGAGAAAGTTTGGATGGCAAAAGGTTGCATTCTTATGTTTGTGCCAGAACTTCAGAAATACACATCTGAAGAGCAGCTGAGTGCAGACATTCCCTGTGTGACAGCTCCTGTGCTGCCTGGCTAATCCTCAGGCACACTCCATTGTCAGGTGTCTCCAGCCTGAGCCACTAAAGGCTCTCTTCCAGTCCCTGTCTCCAAGCATCCTCTGTCCCAAAAGAAGGAAACGTTTTATCACAAGTGATATTTTTCCGACAAACTTACAAAAGGCATATTTAATTTTTTTCTAACAATGCCTTGCTATCTGTTTCTTTTAGCCTAGTCACAGTCCTGTTACAACTTTTTTATCAGACCTTGAAAACTGAGTAAAGAAGTAGATTGCTGCCTCTTCCTTCCACTTTTGGAAAGCTGGAATCCAATCTAACTCAAAACATAAAATATACTTTTGTTACCACAAGATTGCAGCAGAGGTTAGTAGCAATGTACATTTTATAGTATATTTTCTCAGAAGGGAGAGTTCATACTACAGCTATTCAAACTATATACTGTGTGAATTCAGGACAAAAAATGAATTTAGTTTCCATTTTTCCATTCATCAGAGACGAACACTAAATGCAAAGTTCAGATTCAGATAAAGATTTCTCCAGGTCTGAATCTAGTATTTCGGGCTGGTTCTTTTACAACTGACAGGGACAAACCCCACAATAATTGAAAAGTGCATGTTTCATTACATGTGAAAAGTATAAATGGGCATATATTTTCTTGGGAGGTGGGAGTCTTAATTCTATGATAGTAGTGATAGCACTTCTGATAGTACAGTAAATTTATAAGTTCATTTAATTAGTCTAGCTAACTTAGCTTTAGTGACTTACAGGCTGGGTCACTAAAACGTGAAAGCATTATTTCGGTATTTGTTGACTATAATTGTTAACCACTGTAATACTGTTCTGGAAGTCTTATGTAAGAGTTCTGCATTTCCACAGTGATTTCACCTTAAAGCAAGACTAAATGTGCTCTATTTTGTCACCTCATGTCTAGATTAGATATAGACATTGTTCATAGGATGCTTGTATTTTAAAACTTATTTTCCCACACAATTTTATTCAGATTTGAAGGGAAAAATATTTAAAATCTAAGTGTTTTCAAAAGCTTGTATCTTCTCTGTAAGTGTTTCTACTGCAGCTTTAACAGTCATGTGTCACAATGACTGGAAACGACTTGGAAAAAAGAGAGAGGAGCTGAATGCAGACAGACAACATGCTTAAGAAGGGAGTATTAGTCAACATGGTATACATTGGTCTCAGCATGCCAGCAACAACCAAATTTAGAGATATATTGGAAAGGGAAGAGAGATTTCGGGTCAAAAGAAATATTCCATGAAAGTGAGGGCAAAGATTGTGTTTCACCTGAGAGAAGAGGAAAACCAGCAGAGATAGTCAAAGATGGGCATCACATGGCCAAGGCAATGGAAAGGAAATACTGTTTTGATAACAGCATTCTGACTAGCTATGAGTACTGTAAGGCTTTTGCAATTAGCAGTGTGATCTTAGCTGTGTGGATGGCTAGAAAGGATGTGCTTTTAAAGGTTAAATGAGAAGGGTAGAAATAATCTTAAGTAGATCTGAAGAGAGATTAAGAGCTGTTTCATCCAGGCTGCATTTGAACTGGGGAGTTGGGTCTCAGAGAAGCAAGGCTAGCTGAGCTTTGGTATGGGGCAGAGTGGTGTATTTGTTGTTTGATTAGTCTAAGGTTCCTATATCCCAATACAATCCTGTCCAAGCCAGAAGACAGAAGTAGGGTGCCCATCAGATGTGCTGCTGTAGAGGCAGTGTTGAAATGGAATCTGGGAGCAGAGAAATAGCTGCAGTCTTTTTAGAAATGGAAAGCACTTTCCAGAAGTAGCTGCAGAGGGAAAAGGACAGTGGAGAGAATTGCAAATCATGAAACCAAGCTGGACATGGGATAAAGTAGGTCTGCATTAGAAGACAGTAAGATTGCCTTGATTTCTTCTCTGAGGCAAAATAATTGTTGCTTTCTAAAGCACTAATACTCATTTTGCCACACAAGTACCTTCTTCCTCTACAACAGCAAATAAGACTTATACATAGTTTAAAATTCTATCCATGTTAAGTGTATTCTATCCATATTAAGTTATGTGTGTATCACTTAAGATTGTAAAAACCTTAGGGCAGGAAAAGCATTACTTGTATTTGCACATTTATTCGCGTGGCACCCGAGTTATTGCTAAATAAATGGCTGGTATGAATAATTAGTGGAGCTCCGTCTTTTAAGTGTTCATTAGACATACAGATAAAATGAAGATGCAACCTCAGTCCATTGTTCATAGATTTAAGCTTTCTTTGTGGGTTTTTTCTCTTCTTTTATATATCCAGTTTCTTTTCACTGTGCTGCTGCAGGAAATTGTAATTACTTTTTTCTGTTGGGAGGAGAAGGAGATTTAGTTTCTCACCCTCAGAACTTCAAATAAACAACAACCAAAAAAATTCTAACTAGGAGGATACAGGTATGGAGGATGATTCTTCCCCTGAAACAGGAAGGTTAAAACAAAAAGATTGCAAAGACCACTGAGTCTTTCAGCATTTTCTTTTAAAGACAGTTCTGGTGCCCTCTTACCAAAGGAGAAAATCATCTGAGACTAGTAAGACAGAAAGGGAAGGTGGTGCAAGTGATAATAAATTACTCAAAATCAACATAGTCACAAACGATTTCACAGAGCAGCACTTTAAAAAAAAAATTCATAGGAATTCTAATGTAGGCAGTTATATTTTTGGAACTGTAATGTCAAACAAATAGTTCCTTTTACTACAGGAATGAATGATCCAGCTTTACACATCATATAAGCATGACTTTTGAAAACCTCTACTTTTGTACTTGCAATCAGTTTGGCTCAAGGAAAGTGAAACTCTGGAACAAGTTACATAGTCTGCATCATTAGAGGTCTTTAAGGAGAGAAAAACTAGATGAATTACCTTCTAGATGAGCTAAAGTACTGTTGATACTGTCTTGAAATAAGGAGATGGAACAGATGATCTCTTTTGCAGCTATACGCTTCCAGAATTTGAGGGAGCAGAAGAGATAGCATGTGGAAGGTAATGTCAAATACTTAACTGATCAAACAAACACTACTGTACACACCTCTCAGGGCTGATGATCAGTTGCAATATCATAGATGACAGGGTACCTTTGCAGAAATTTACTCCATGCTCTGGAATAACGTAATAAGTTAGAAAACAGTGACCCACTTGCACCAAAGGTAACGCTGTACAGTTCTTTCCGAACTACATGCAGGAAATCAAAATTAAAATATTATTGATATAGAGACAGTAGTAAGTATATGGATAGATTAGAGCAGAGTTTAAAACTGAGTCATCCCCATTTCTGATTTAAATCTTACTCTTGTTGTAGTCTTCCTTGAAACAACCTATCAGGTCCAACAATAGACCTAGTAGTAAAAATGCTGGTCAGTACATCTGCTAGTGTTTCTTCAAGGATAAACTATTGCACAAAAGGTTGAAAAATAGAGTGCATTTTCTAGATGCATTTGAAAAGGGAAAGAACTGATAAAAAAATTCTCTGTAAGATAAAAACAGTCTTTGAAATGATGTAAAGGCTGTCTGTGTCCCTCATTAGTCTATTCTGTTCTTTCTTGTTCAGCTCCAACATAAAATACTGGCAGATTAAGAAAGGTATTCTTTATTTATTATTAATTTCTATTCTTTACCATAATGTGCATCTTACAGAACTGTTAAATCTAGAGTAAGAGACAAAGGCTCCCAAGTTAACCATGTAATACTTTTGATCAGTGGATTGTTTTCAGATGAATGGCTGATTTCAAAAATACTAATGTCACAAGAATGCTGGCTTTTATACATAAAGTGACCTTACATATGCAGGGCAGGTTAAATGAGCCTTCACATGCGTTCTTGATCAGCGTGCTGGCGCTCCTCTAGAATGTGGCCAACACAAGCTAACTGGGAGCCATTGTAAAATAATTGCTATGGGATATACCAGTATTCAGCAGCAGCTTTTCACCCTAGCTGCTCAAATACATGAGGTTTCTGTAGAGATAATGAGGAAAAAGAAGTTGGAAATTTTCAAGGCATAAAAAGAGTTATCTCCATGCATTCCAATCTACCAATTTTTGCCTTTTCCCCCTCTTTGAGAAGCATTTTTTTGGTTTTACTAATGAATAAGAAAAGAAGATTGTACTGTGCTGGGAATTGCCTTTTTCTCTCTTTTTAGTTAAAACATGACATGGAGAGATGTGAGTACAATTATTAGCACTTGAGATTTTGAATATCTTTCAAAATGAAGGGCATTTGCCAAAAATCTGTCAAAGTATAAGTGACCTGTGTCTCGCTCAAGAAACTATCTATTCAAAGTAGTAGCCCACTGACCTCATTTTACCAGAAAGACTGTTGGGCAGTTATAGCAGGACAATCTGAGTGATTGATAAAACTTAATTTGTTTGGGTTCTGATAGTAAGATTTGAGATGCAAAAGCAATAGAAAATCATCAGTAATTTTACAGGAGGTACTGTTGCCAAATGAACTGTGTTTATTTAGACAGATATGTGAATGTTCAGCTCTTCCAATTCATAACTGCATTCAGCAGCTGCTTAAGATGCACTTTTACTGTGGTGTTTCTTTTGTTTGGGTCTTCCAACGCTTTTGTACAGTCTACTGGGAAAGTAAAAAATATCTTTCTTAATTTTGTAAAAGTGAGATTATACACAGATTACTGGACATTTGCTCTTGGTACTTGAGAACAATTTTTCTTTTAATATAAGCCAAATATCACAGAAGTTGTTGCCCTACAAATGTTCATAATAATAATCATTATCAATCTGCTTTCTGTGTCAATAAAATCCCTAAATTGAGCCAGGATCTCAATTTACAGTAATGCTAAACTCAGAAATGGTAGAGGCTTTCCTACCATTTTGAAAAGAGGATGAGAGAGAGCAAATTAATCATAGACTCGTGGATGCTGGAAACATATTAAAACATCTAGCCAGTCTTTTTGCCATTCGTTCACGTTTTATTGTACATCCTGCAGTATTCTGACAGTCTGGTTTTCAAAAGCTGTAGTCTTAAAAGTGATAGGTTACCATTACTTTCTCTTAAGAGTGTATGAGAATCTCACTGATAAAGAGGATTTCAGAAGTTTAGGAAATGAATGCTACAGCAGCAGTGAGGAACTAACGGTTCCAAATAAATATTGGAATGCAAAGGGATGGGTTTTTTTCCAGTGATTTTTTTTGTGCTGAGTCTCCATCTGAGATGTCTATGCATATGTCAGTGTATCTATGTCTGTTTTAGAGCTAGAATATGTTTTCACTCCTTTAATAATCACCTTCTCACTGTTTGTACAATCTTAACATTACGTCTGACCAGAGGATTAAACATGTATTATTGGTAACATAGGCTTGAAATTCATTGATGGTTCATTGTTCTCTAAATTTCCACATTTAGCTTTTAAGAAGCTTGGGAATATTGTTTATTTTCCCGTATGATGTGTTAGTTGCTTAACTAATTCTGCATTTAAAAATGTGTGTGTTCTCTGGGCTGTCACGTGAGGGGGGAGGAAAGTGTCCTCCTTATGCGAGAAAGCTGCCACAGCAGCTGAGGTATCACTTAACACTGGAGGCTCTCCAGGGCCTAAATGTGCCACACGTATTTGCAATGTATTTTGCTATTAGTAAGACCAACGTTTATACACAGCACTAATTCTAGAAAGTGCTAAAACTCAGATTCAGATGCTCTAAACAGCAGCATCTGTATTGCTCTACAATAAGAGGGAATGAGCAAATAGTTCTGTAGTGGGCAAAGGAGACTGATACAGCGCCCTAACCCCAGAGGCAAATTCCTTTCCATCCCATCTGCCATCTGAAATGCCAAGTCCTAGAAATGCCTGTTTCCAAAGCAGCAGACATTAACCATGTGTGTGAATCTTAGCCATTAGTAAAAATTATTCCAAAAAATAAAAAGTCTTTGTTGTGCTTTCATGAATTGCCAGAGTAAAGACAAATGATAAAGCTGGGTGTGAACTTTGTTACCCTGCCACTAACTGATATGATTCCTAATTTCTATAGTGGAATATAATGTAGGGCTTTCAGTAAGACAGACATTTAATTTCAATCAACTACTGCAAATAATAAAGGCAGTTGTTAGAGGAAAGGTATAAGGCTGGATTCTGGTGCAGTTTGTTAGGGGACTCAGAGACCCTGTATCGTGGTACCCAGCTGAAAGGGAATTGTAAAGGACTTGTAGAAAAAAAATGTAAGTTCACAGTGGATAACAATGGGTAACAGGTGCTGTCTGTAGACTCCTAGAGCTGAAGGTAGGCAAATAAAACATGTAGCTGGCTGGTGGTGCACAGGTCTTCCACTGAAGGAGCATAAGCACTTCTCCTCCTCCTCCTCTCTCCCTCTTTCTCCTCCTACCCACCGGCACGGGTTTTGAGAAAGCTCTCCTGTTACTGCTTCTCTTACCAGTAAATGCAGATGAAATTATATATTATGAGATGCAGAAGTAGGTGCATCTTAGAAATCAGAGCATTGGGGAATATTAGTGCTGCCCTTCCCTTGCCAAAACTCCCATTTCCCCTCCTTTGCTGTTAGCTGCTTTCTGACATTTGCGTTTCTTTTTGTCTAGGCAGGCTGCATATTCAGCAAAGTGACTCAGAGTACAGGATTGCTTTGAACTGTGTTCCTGCTCTGGGACGCTCTTTTTTGTGTTTTGTTTCTTGAATTTTTTTATTTTTTTTTAAGTGATAAGGAAATACGTGCTGCTTGCAAGTTGCTCCTTTTGGCAAACACAGGATAGCCCTTTTTACTATGGATTCTGCTCCATATGTGATCATTCCCTTTTTGCCAAAGTTCCTTAGATGTGCACCAAATTGCAGAAAGATGAATACTAACTTTGCATAATTTGAAGAAGAAAGCTTTGCAGTGCTACTTTTCTGTTTAATTTACAGGGGGGTGGGGTGAGGGAAATTATGAGATACGTAGGACATAAGTAAGGGCAGAATAGAGCCCTTAATCTTAATTATGCATTCTGCAGTATTATAAATGACTAAAGATTACTTCCAATGTTTGGTATAATCTTACAGTGTGCAGATGTGGTTCTCTTTGGTATATGCCATCTTTACTGAACTCACAATTTCCATAATGCTGTCACATTCTGCATGGGAAGCAGATTTACAGATAGGTAATCCATGTAAGGTATTTTAAAGACAGCTTATTAAAGGATTGAGGCCTGCTGTTAAATTACATATGCTTTCAATTGCTATGAGGAGCAAACAGTATCAAGAAGTACAATAATTTAGCTACAGCTGGAGAAAGGCCTATTTAAAGTTTTGATGACAGATCCTTTAAACTTTTCCTTTTAAGTTCTTTTCTGCTTTATATCTTCCCCTGCGTAGTATGGTATTTCCTTTTATACAGTGTAATTTCACCAGCAGGTCGACTGTATACATGCTAAGAAACTGAAATGCATTCCTAAACTGATAGAGTTTTAAAAATGACTGTGGGCGGTGGGCTCCACGCTTGATGGCATTATCTAAACACCTGACAGCAAGGATGGAATCTTTGTGGTTTAGCATTGCTAATTATTAATGGTTCAAATTGTGCTGGGCACTGTTGCCGTGCTGCTTTCCCCACTGCTGCCGTGAACTCTGATGATCTGCCGCATTGTGCTTTGGGCGGGATGTTGTTGAGCATATTGCATAGTGCCCCCATCTGTTTCTAAACCACAAGGCAATGTGTCACTTACGTGCTGTCTGCTCCTGTTACCCTTTACAGAAGGAGTTACAAGAGATTGCATTTCCAAACAGATAAGCTCCTTCCCCTCTCTTTAACCGGAATAAGAAGGCGATGACCATAGTTTAGAGCCATTCCTTAAACCCAGGGGCTGGGCGGGGGGAATGGGGGGGGAACGTTTGGGGTTTTTTCTCCCCTAAAGTAACAAAATAAATCAGAATATAGTGATCTTATTTGGAGCTAACTTTAAGTGTCACACTGTACAATACAAAAAGGGGTACATTATGCAGACGTGAGACTATAGAGCCCGAGAAGAAATGTGTTAAGCAATCATTTTATAACGACAAGTCTGGCCATGCGTTTGCATGTGAACATCATTACAATCTGAAAAAGAGAAAATGTTATTATGCCATGTATCTTTGAGCCATTATTGGAATTAGGTTACAAAGCTTAGGCTGCAAGGTTATTTGAAACTACTGCTTGTTGTTAAATTCATGCTTTCTATTTAACATTATTTTTTTCTCGTTAGTTATGAACTAGTACACTATGAAAAGGAAATACTTATTTTTGAATGTGTCTATAACCTTCCACCACAGCACGAGCATATTTTTCAATCATCTGCATTTAAAAAATCACAGTAGAATGTGGGGAAAGCTGCAAAGCTCTGGAAAGACAAAAAAAAGTAAAATGGTAAAAAAAAACAAAAACCTCTGAGAGGAAGCCTCTGAGAGTTAAAATACAAGCTTTTTAAACTCGTGTTTGTTTTTTCTTTAACATTGCAGTGTAACCTAATGTAGCAGAAACAGGAACAATACTGATCCAAATTTGGCAAAAAAAATGTTTTCCTATAAAGGATGATCTGAGCATCTTTCCACATAAATATGTTAGGGCTTTTTCTTTTTTTTGCCTTTTTTTTTTTTGCTTTTTTAGTAAATGAAAGATGGCATTTTTATTTTGAAATATTTATAGTGTAAATTACCCACATGGTATTTCCGCCCTCTTCTAATAAATCTGTTCTTACATAAGTTGTAGAGGTTAATGGATAGGTTTTGAATTGCATTAGATTTCTGTAATAAATGAATATGTAAGACAAGACCTTATGAAGTAGATTTTTGTCTGTGAAATCTGTCTGCTTGTCAAGAAATAATTTCAGAAGCCAAAAATGTAAAACACAAACTTTGCTTAATCATGAATTTTAAACATATGTCGCTATGAATATCAGTATAGTTTGATTACAGAAAATTACTTTGTTACCAGTCGGTAGCAGAGTTCTGTAGAGTACCTGGAACTACCCTTCTTATTCCAGTATTTAAACTGAAATGTATTTCTCACAAGGGAAAAATGCTAATGATAGCTCTAAATATAAGCTTTGAATTAATGTAGTTTCGATATTACCAAATATTGATAAACCACCCTAAGACTCCAGATGTATTATCAAGTCACAAATGATTCAAGTACTTTAAACTGAAGTATTAAAGGATGCAGCTGAAATAAAATATCTCTGTAGAAAATTTCTAATAGGCTGTGTAGATCTCATTGCCGTGTTTTCTGCTGTTACCATGTCTTAATGTTTTTTTTTTGTTTATGGAAAAAAATTGTTTAAGACAGCAAGAATCTGGGGTCTTCTCTTTTTTTATGAAGGTCAAACTAAATTCAGAATTATAACTGAAAAATGAAATGTAAATACCTAGATCTTTGATAACAAAGTAATTAAAATGTATGGGTTTTCCTACTGTGTATAATAAGGGCTTATATTTGATCAACCATAAAAGTTATTTAATCATTTTAACCTTGGAATACTACCCCACAAAAAACTACTTAATGGAAGTTAGCTGAGAAGCATTAGAGTATCACAACATCAAGAAGGCTGAGCGAGAGGGCACTGAAAATTCAAGCACAGCTTATTTCTGCCACAATACTATAGCAGGTTGCATGGCAACCAGTGGCTGTGGATTTTGAAGTTACTTTATCCTTATTCAACAAGCAAAGACTTAGCCTGTATTTATTTTGGTAATTTCAAGAATTAATCAGATATTTAAGGCCCACTGTAGCATAAACTTGCTGTGATGTTGCAATCGGCTAATGGGTGTTTACAAGTGTGGTCGGTAGAACATCTGGAAGAAGAAGAGAGCTCAACTGTTCCTCCTGACGTTGCAGACAGTAGTTACTAGGCAAGTGCGGATCAGCAGCCAGTTTTGAGCACGAGCATGGCTTCAAGCACATTCCTGTGATTTAGGATAGTTATTTTAGATGAACCCTGGGGTCTTCAAAAAAACTGTCGTATTTAATTTTAGTATTTCCATTAAAGAACAACACCAAAAGAATTTTAACATTTTTCAGATGAGTAAGAGCTGTAATCATAAGCCAAAGTCACAAGTTGCATAGCACCCTTGTGTGCCTGTGTTACTTTGGAGAGTATGTTAACACACAAGTCTCAAAAACTGTTTTTTGAAGTATTACTTAATTTCCACTACTGTCTTTAAAGTAGAAAAGCAACTCTTTCAGTATCCTATTGTTTAATATGGCCAGGGTTTGGCCATGTTTCTCAATATCCACAGGTCTTACTGAAACTGCAGTAAAGAGCATCCAGATTTGCACAGGAATATCATATTACTTGTAATGAATGAGAGGTGTGAACTGGTGTCTCATTTAATGAGCGCTTTTTAAAAATGCTTTTTACTGGGGTATATGAAAAATCTGTTGGGTACTTCCAAGTTTGAGAAGCAGTATATATTCTACTGAAAAATACTGTCATGAAGCTTATACATATAGGACTAGGATTATGAAATGAATGTTCTTTTCACACGTTTCAGTTCCTAACTTTTTGACTTTTATGCAGAGTACACATTGAATGAACATTATCACATACACAGCATGAAAGGCGTCATTAAATCAAGACAGGCTTTCACAACCCTGACTTACATCGTGCACCCCACCAGCCTAGCTTTGAAGGAAGAACCCTTTACATATGTTCATGAACTTAGTGGATTTACCTGACAGCTGTATCATTCTATTGAAGCATATTTCCAAAAGGGATATTAGATCAAGTCCAAAAATGCCAGTAAAGGCCTATAGTTCTCCTTAGGTGGTAGTCAACAATTGATGACTTTGGGAATGCCTTATCTTTGAGGCAGGCCACTAAAACATAAAATTGCACAACTGTGTATGTCTAGAGCAGGCCATACCTTTTCTAAGAGGATTCCTCATTAAATTGCTTATGTCTAGAGTAGATGTATCCATAGCATCCATATTCCCTCATTTAATAGGTGTATACTGGCCATTCCTAACTTAACTGGACAGAAGTTAGTTCAGTTAAAAGTACAGCTGAAATGGGGAGTGACTGTGCTGCCATTTTCTGCATAGGTAGCCTGTAGTGTACAGCATGTTTGTGTGCAGCAGCAAGAGGGGGCCGTGAATGCTTGCTTTGAAGCAAAGTGTGACAGTTTAGGTCTTGCTCTGCTCAATGACACATAGGAGAGTCCCTAATGATCTTCTCGATAAAATGAAGTAAGTGATCATTCTTTACAATAAAGGTAAAGTGATTTTAAAAATGCATAATTTATTTTGTGAAAATCTTCAATAGCAACCTAGTACTTCTGGGAGCTGTGAATGTTGTTAAAAATATATATTATAGGCTTAGTGATGACAGTTAAAAAGTTATTACAGCCAAAATACTTTATGTCAACAATAAGCTACTGCAGTTTAAGAAAAATGAAACATTTTCCCCTGAGGCAGTTATGTTTTCTTTGAAAATAACGGGAAACTGTTAAACATTTGTTGTTGGAACGTTGGCTCTGTTTAAATATTTGTGTTTCATACTTTCTAGAAATTAGTAAATTTTAGTGGCCTCATTTCTGGACACTTTCTATAATGGCAAGCTTAGTACTAAAAAGCAGTAGTATTGGGAAAGTCATCTGCAGTTCCACAGTGTTTTGTATTAATAGTGAAACAAAGACATCTGTATGGAGCAAGTAACTATTGGTATTAAGGGACTCCTGGGCTTTCTAGCTTCTATCCCAGCTGAAAACAAAGCTGACCTGTGCCATTGTCTCCTCTCTGTATACTTTTGGGGAGGTACATGAAATTGCACCAGTCTAAGCAATCAAGCACTACATAGCTACCAGTTGTCAGCTGAACCATTCTAATTTAGCCTTCTTTAGGCATTAGGTAAAATGTATTAACATGCTGTTCCAGTAAAAACATAGGAAGGGAGTCCAAGAGCTGACCTGAGTGCTGCTGCAGAGGAAACAAGGACTTCACATCTTCTGGTCATTTCTTCATTAATGCAAGTGATGGCTGCAACAGCAAGCTAATAAAACTGGTGATCAAAGCACTGCTGAACCTGACCTGCAGCCTTGCTATAGCTATACAGCAGACGAAATGGTAGAAATAATTTTATCAGGGATGTGATGGATGAATTTTAAATCGGACTTTGAACAAGTGGTCGTTACTGCTTTTATTTCTGTATGTATTTTAGGCTTAGTGGCAACTCAGGAGGATAGAATTGTAGAAGCTCTGAATTGCTCTTGACATTGGCCCTTCATGGTGAATAGATATAACACCTATGGGCAAACAGATTATAACACCTATGCCTCAGTTTCTTAAAACAGGGAGAATTCAGTGCTGCCCCAGGCCAGAAATTACTGTCCAAGTAAACTACAAACACTTATGAATGAGGTATAAGAGATTTGTCAGGGCTATGACCTATTTCAGTAACTGTGAAAAAGGAGCAATGTTAAATTGTCAGAAGTGAGTCAAGGCATGGGGCTTGTTTTCACAGGAACCCTAGCAGCCATGAAAACATTAAGGTAATTCCTTGTACTTCAGTCGGAAAATACGAGTCTGGGAGCACAGACATGAGCTCCATTTCACTCTAAATAATTTGCACTTTCTGCGAAGGAAAGAGTTATATATATTTATAATATTGGAACCTGGGATTAAAACTTAAAGCCTATAGCAAAACTCCCATTTGCAGAACAGAGCTTTATCAATTACCTCTTCTCTTTCCTGACAGCAGTGACTGTTTTTACAGAGCAGCCCTCCACGTGTCCTACCCCTGTACATCATAAACACATCAGACATGTATGTGTTAACTATGTTCTTTCCACACTATCCAAGAAAATTCTTAGGAAATTGTCCAAGTTTAAAAATTCTACTAATTATTGCATATTCCGTCGGAGTTTTAGAACTGAAAAACATGACTATTTGGGCAGAATGTCAGTGGTGAGTAGATCTCCTATTGGCTAAGTGCATACATCCTCTCAAAAGTAGAAACCCAAAAATAGAAATGTTTTACTTCCTTCACATTTTTCTCTTCCAGCGTTGCCTTTATTGACTGTATCAGAGTGAACAGGGACTAGAAGTACAAGTGTAAATTGTCATCTTTTTCTTCTGCCTAACACTGGGAAAGGTTATGTCCCGAAATAACACATTTAACAAATGATGAGCCCTGTAAGACAGGACCAGTGCTGGAAGGATTGCGACAAAATATGCTCAGAGCTAGAAAAAGAGTCACGCAGATTGAAAATTAAACCCCAACGGTTCCTGTCCATGAGAGCTTCCACACTGACACCTCTGGGATTATAAAGAATAATTTTGCAGCCAAATGTTCTTGTGTATTTACATTCCTGGAAAATCTCCCAATTTATGGAAGGTTGTGTAATATAAACATCACAATTTATTCTTGGTTTTCAAGCTCTAAACTGCAGTAAGGTACATATCAAGCACCCTTACCAGATTGCACCGTATTTTGTCTTACATGCTTTGGTTACTCTGATGTCTGCATACCTCAGTCTTTCTGATACATCTGTCTTCATAGCAACCCTGTGCAACGTAGGGCATAGTGCATGGTTTTATACTTGAAATACTGAGATCTAGAGAAAATAAAAATGAGGAATATAAAGGTGGTTTAGCCCTGTACAGTTAGGTATGTTCCTAACAGAAACCTCAGGGATTTCTAGCAGCCCAGCTATTAAAGACATCAAAAAAGAAGGGAAACTGCAACCTGTACATGTGTGAAAATTCAGCCAAGCACTGAAGGGATTTGAAAAGCTGACTCATCATGATTTGGGCAAGATCATGCAAGGTGACAGCAGCAGAGAAGGGAATGTATCCATGTCTGAATATGTTGGCTGGTACATAATCCTTACAATTTTATTATTTTTTTTCATGTAGGACATGTGAGAAATATATTCTGACACCTTAGAAAGTAAGTTTTCCTTTGATTCCTTCCTGCTCAACTTTCAGTGTGAATCATTCTATGCATATTCTAATTCCACTGGATCAAGTATGACTTTTCATTCATTTCACAGGTATATCACTTCTCTGAAAACAATAAAGCTATACAAGAGTAAAAGGGAGATGCTAGAGGGAGGGTTGAGTTCTTTAAATTATTAAGTAAATTGGCAATGGTTGCACACTGAGACACATCCCAGTCCCCATGTACTAATTGGATGGCACTTAAAAAAATATAGGAAAAGTATGTGAAACTCCAGGTCTTCCAGTTTAAGCATCATCCTAATTTTATACTGATATTAATGACCACAGGTTGGGTAGTGGTTTTTTTTCTTTTCTCCTACTGTGGTGAAAGTAAGATGCCCAGAGGGAAGCAGAATTAATTAAAGTTTCTGATGAATATTGGACCACTACTGGTATTTGCCTCAGGATCAACAGGTAGGTTCTTAACTTTGTGAGGGAAGACATTATTGAAGAAGGTTGCATTCCTTGTGCAGATCAAGTTGTGCTTTTAAAAAATAAAAGAAGTCAGCTGGTGGTCTTGCTTTTAATTATCGAAGCTGTGAGAATTCGATTGACATATTTGCCTCATTTGCTTAGAAGATATTCTTCTATTTATTAAATCATTTGAAGAACATCTGTAACACTTTGATAAGATTTTCTTTCTCATCACAGGAAGCAGGCTGCCTTTCAATACCAGGAAGTACTAGCATTACGAAGTGTTTCCTAGTCCATTTACAGGAGAAATGTAAAAATAAAATTCACCAGAATTAAGAAATGTTTCATTTCTTAACAGTATTTGGCATAACATAGCATGGGATTGAAATTAAAAATTATTATTTAGCTTTTCCCTTTCACTGCTGGATTACAGACTAACTTTTTCTGTCATTTTTTTCCCAGGATTTCCCATACAAAAGCAAAAGCCTGTAGTGTCTTTTGCAGAAACAGTGCAGTTTAAGTGATAAGGAACAAGCAGAGCATTTTTAACACCAGCTGTTAAATTACTTAAAAAAAAAGAAAAAAAAGAAAAAGCAGATGCTATAGTGATGCTGTTTTTCTGTGCTGTTCATGGCTCAAATAAAAATATTTCAACATGAATAGAAACAACTTTTGTGCTTCAGGTCAATCAAAAATCAAAAACTTCGTCTTATTGAAGCTTTAAGGCTTTCTGTGTTGTGAGCACCTTCTTTAGGCAGAGAGGCAAAAGGTCCAGGGTTTCCAAATGTTTTTACATGTGACTGAGGTTTAAAAATCAAAGCTCATGGGAACGAGACAAAGTCTCAGAGTCCATAGTATCAGACAGGACAGAGTGAACATGAATACACTTCTGTTTATTGTAAAAATTCAAAAGTTAAACTAGAATTTCTAATTATGATTTACATGAAACGTGCTTTTCAAAATTCAGGATAACACAGCAAATCTCACATTTAAAGGCTGAATATACGTGACGATGTTCTGCTGGAAAAGTCATGTGTGGCATGTTAATTTCAGTGGGAATTTAGTTATTCAAATATGTGTGAGCATGTGCAAAATTGTATATGCGTATGCATATGAATACATATGTGTATACATGCCAGCAAATATCTATTGTCTCTGTTATCTACAGATAGCTTTAGTTATCTGTAGTTGTATGCTCACAGGTATAAGTACCTGCATATACCTCTGGTCTTTATAATTTCAGAAAACATATTAAATCCATAAACAGTGTTTCCGTGTGCTTCAGAGATAATTTAAGGAACTTTATTGTAAAGTATGAAGTACCTAAATTCTCCCTTAATTTTAGTCAGTGGTTTGTATCTCTCCTGAATTGTTATAAAATACATATATGCAATTCTGAATGTATTCTTTCTAAATATTAACATTTTATCTTAAAGTAAAACCAAAGAAAACAACAAAACTAACATGTTTCCTGTAAAGGAGCTAATATAGTGTGATTTTTATTCAGCCCTTTGTTACACTTCAGATTATTTGATTGATGTCTAATTGGTTCACTAGTTAAATAGTACTAGTCCAGCAGTTGAAACAAAATCACCTGAAAAGTCAAAAGGCTGTCTTAATGCTATGTCTGTAAAGGTTACACAAGAAAGGCAGCAACTAAATCCCTGTAGGTAATACAGAGAAGTCACAGGGGCAGTGTTTTATTGACAGACAAAAGACACTCCTAGAAGGTCCATCTCCATAAAACACTAGAATATAGGACACCAGCAAATGCATGCATGTTCTCTGTATCTCATTTCTCTTATTTTGAAATAGGGGATGTCCCACCCACATTATCATTGCTGGGATTTTTCCATTTGCCCAACTCTCACTTCTTTCTGTATTTCATCTTCTTCCTGAAGAAGGTGTTGATTTTCGTCCTTCACTTTTAGTGTATTTATTTATGCTGCTTCATTGTCCATAGGCACTACTTGTGAATCAAGAACTTGCTGTGCTAGGCATCATATAAACTGAACTTTTAAAAGGCAGTACCTCCTCCAGATATACCAATTTCTGCTCAGTCTTTCTCAGTCGCCGCTCCCAGGTTTGCTGTATTTCTTGCCATCAGAACGCTGGGCTAAAACTTGGTAATTTTCCACTCTGAATTTTTTTACTCCTTTTTCTCATGTGTGTCTCTCCTGATCTATCCAATTCTTACATCAACAACAGTGTCACATCTCACAGTACTCTAAAAACATATCCCTTCTCATAAATCTTCGGAATAACTTTCTCTGTACTTCCATGTGCTACACAAGCTGCTGTGCCTCACTTAGGGAATTCTGTAACTCTTTTGCCCTCATTTTCCCTCTATACCTCACTAAATTTTGGGTTTTTTTGCCTTTTTACTTTTCTTACAAATCTGCTGTGATGATTACCAAAATTTTACTTCTCCCTCTTAAAAGCAGTGTGTAAAGTAAATGATTCCTAAAGCATGTAAATGGGAACACTTTGTGTCTTTTCTTTTTGACTGCTACAGCCTTCAGACAGCAAATTTATTTCAGAGTGGGTTTCTTTTCCCTTTCATTTTGGTCTAACAATCTAAATGCTATCAATTCTTAGGTAATTACACACTTCACTTAAATCAGTTTTGGTTTTTAGGCTGACTGTGTTCTCTTAAAATATGTATAATTTTTAAAACTTGTAGATTTATTTCATTTCACTTGGTTGCCATCATAGATGATTCTGTATATAAGAAAAAAAGATGGTTTATCCATTTAATAATAAAAAGGTTTGTTGGATGTTCAGTCAACACATGAGTTTTAGAAATAGACATGGTCCAATTCCTATCACTGTTCTGATCCTGTTCACTTCTGTTACCAGTCAAAATCCCCCACTTAATTCTTTTCTACACAAAGGTATTGATGCTTATAATATTAGCAATGTACTTTGCCTTGAGATGCCAGCTTCCTCTGGTTCCCCTGCTCTTCTGCTAGATTTTATATTCACAAAAGCTGTTTACTTGAAGCTCTGTGCACTTGCAAGGATTGCTGCAGTGAATAAAGGCTTTCCTAACCCCAGCAGTCTTTTTACGTTGTTTAAGGAGGATAGCTGCAGTGTTCATGATGTCTTAACTGTCTTACTCTTTTCCTCTCTACATTATTTTAATTGACTCTCTTTATGTTGTAGCATCCTAGCATGTGCAGTATATTAAAGCTC